>NC_083413.1:80526611-80826611 GCF_020745735.1 Hemiscyllium ocellatum
TCTCACACACACATATGTGCTCACACACATACACGTGCTCTCACACACATACACATGCTCATACACACACGTGCTCATACGCATACACATACACACGTGCTCTCTCACACGTGCTCATACACATGTGCTCAAACACACATACACACGTGCTTACACACACACGTGCTCTCACACACACATGCTCACACAAACACATGCTCACACGCACACGCGTGCACCAACACGTGCACCCACGCATGTGCTCACACGCATATACACACACACCTGCTCACACACGTACACTCAACACACACCTGCTCACACACGTACACTCACACACACCTGCTCACACACGAGTGCGCACACGCGTGAGCTCACACACGTGCGCTCACACGTATGCTTACACACGTGCGCTCACACGTATGCTTACACACGTGTGCTCACACACGTGCGCTCACACGTACGCTCACACACGTGCGCTCACACGTACGCTCACACACGTGCGCTCACACACGTGCGCTCACACGTATGCTTACACACGTGCGCTCACACGTATGCTTACACACGTGCGCTCACACGTATGCTTACACACGTGTGCTCACACGTATGCTTACACACGTGTGCTCACACGTATGCTTACACACGTGTGCTCACACGTATGCTTACACACGTGTGCTCACACGTATGCTTACACACGCGTGCTCACACGTATGCTTACACACGCGTGCTCACACACGCGTGCTCACACACATGCTCACACACGTGCTCACACAAGCTCCCACACACACGCTCCCGTGCTCTCACACCCGCTCTCACACACACACAGGCTCGTGTTCTCAGACACACACACGTGCTCTCTCACACACGTGCCCTCACACACGTGCGCTCACACACGTGCGCTCACACATACACGTGCTCACACACACGCTCACACTCATGCACACGCACACATGCTCATACACGCACACACACGTGCTCACACACACACGCTCATACACGCACACACACGTGCTCACACACACATGCTCTCACACCCAGACATGCTCTCACACCCACACACGTGCTCTCACACTCACACATACACCCACACACACGCTCTCACACACATTCTCTGACACATATATGTTCTCACACACGTGCTTTGACACTCACATGTCCTCACACCCCCATACATGCTCTGACACTCACACTTAGACCCACACACATGCTCTCACACGCGTGCTCTCCCACACCCACACGTGTGCTCTCACACTCACCGTCAGCATTTTACATGTTCATTGCAATCACCTGGAAACCAAATTGGCTTCTATCCAGGAAGTCAGTGACTTTGGTGAGCACCATTCCCGAGTTGTGGCAGAGATGAAAACCTGACTATCAGAGTTCTAGGAAAGATGGGACATGTATTTGGGAAGCAGTAGTGTGTTCAAGAACATCGGCGAGGAAAGGGAAGTTGGAAATGGAATAGTAATTTGTAAACACAGTGGGGTCATGTTCGTTTTTGAGGACGGCAGATTTAAAGGAGGTTTGTGTTGGCTGTGTGGGCTTGACCCTCAGTGATAATTGCCCCTGCTTCCTAATGGATTGTTCAGCAACAAGATGTTTCTTTATGTAATGGAGTAATACACAACATTGGCCCCCAAGGCCCCATACCCCACACCTGGGCCCAGTAACTAGGCCAGTTACTTCAGGACTGCTTACACCAGGAGCCTCAAAGTGAGCTTTCTGAAGCTGTTTTCCCTGGAGCGTCAGAGGCTGAGGAGGTGGCCTGAGATTTACAAAATCATGTGGGGTGTGGCTAGGGTAAATAGACCAGGTCATTTCCCCAGGGTGGGGGAGTCTAGAACTAGAGGGCGTAGGTTTAGTGTTAGAGGGGGAAGATTTAAAAGGTACCGAAGTGACAACCTTTGCACACAGAGGGTGGTGCGTGTATGGAATGAACTGCCAGAGGAAATGGTGGAGGCTGGTACAATTGCAACATTTAAAAGGGATCTGGATGGGCATATGAATAGTAAGGGATTAGAGGGATATGGACCAAGTGCTGGGAAATGGGACTAGATTGGGTTGGGATATCAGGTCGGTATGGACAAGCTGGACCGAAGGGTTTGTTTCCGTGCTATACATCTCTATGACTCAATCAGGGACAGATACCAGAGCTGGCACACACGTGCACACACACTGATCTGGATCCTGCAGAGGCCTGACAGCTCTATGCCAACACATGGGAAAGCAGTTAGAGCCTGAACCTCAGACTCTAACATGTGTTGAGGCAGGGTCTGTCACAACTGCAATCAGTGAGCCTTGCTGATCCCTGGAAAATGAGGGCCCAGCAAACAGTTTGTGACTTGCACTCCGGCATATCAGCAAATGAAAAGGTCGGACGGAAAAAAATAAAGATAGGCTGGGATTGTTATCATTGGAAGATCACAGCGATTTCATCAGAGCAGGGAGCCGGCCACAGCAAATCAGCGGGTCCCATTCCCAGGAGGCGCAGTTTGTCGGGATGAGCAGAAGAATTGCTGGGAGGAGTGGGGATGTTGAGAGAATGCTTTTCCTTTCAGAACGAGGATCTGAAATTCTCTGCCCAAGAATGAGAACTCCCCGTTGCACGGGCGCTTGAGGGACTGCGACTCGCGGGACGACAGAGCAGGCTGAGAAGCAGGATTCCCCTCGCTTGCTCCATGTCAGCAGCACAGACGGGTTAGTGGCCTCCTCCTGCACACTGCGTTTCTGCTTTCCCCACAACCAGAATGGACAAAGACAAGCTGCAGCCGATCAAAACTGACAAAAACTAAAGGAACAATACAATCTGATCGCAGCTAAGCACCTCCAATGTATTACATTCATGGAATCCCATCTCCATAGATCCTGGAAGGTGGCAATAAGATGGCATTAAGAATGGTGGGTGCTGATTTTACATGCTATCCCATTTCCTAAACAGACCCAACAATAATAATCTGCACTTGCTCACCACAAAGCTATTGCCGAAGCAAATGGCCGCTATGAAAAGCAATGCATAATTAGACTGGCATTCGCTATCTCTTCCTGTCACAGTTGATCTGCTGCTCAACAGTCAGTGTGTGTCTTCATCAGCCACTTCTGTTATATGTGTTCCAGAAAATACAGCAATCTTGCAGTGTCTGCTCCAGCGCCCCTCGTCGCATCACAGAAAATTAGCTGCCATTTCGGTTCAAGGTGCAGGCTATTCTCCTTTCCCAAACTAAACGTGCAATTTGGCTCCTAGAATGGGTTTCTGATCATGGCCACAACTCAAATTTCTGTGCATTCTGCATCGTCTCATTGTTCATTAAAACCCTTAGACTTTAACCAAGGTAGGGGTATTTGTAAGCTGGAGCCCATTTCAGGCAATGACTGGCCTTTGAGAAATACCAATAAGCATTTGAATTTACACAGTCACACGAACGCAGATACACAAGAGAACGCCATGAAATCCCATACTCACGAATGAATAAACATTTTATTTCTTATTTTGGCCCTGATTTTAAATGAAGTGTCAGTGACAATGAAGTGTTTTTATTTGGTGCCGTACAATTGAGGTCAGGGCCCAAGCCGGAGAGAGTCATCAGCTCCTGTAAATAGGGGCCGACTAAGCCTCCTACTAGTTCGGCTCAAAACGACGAGGATCTTCTGTTAGGCCCAAGATGGCTGACTTTCCAGGAATGTTCCAGAGCTTCGAGGTGTCTACTGTCAGAAAACCAGGAGATAGAGCAAAGGGAAATTGGAAAACAAAAACACATCACGTTTTTCTCTGAATTTTTTTTTTATTTGTGGTTATGGGAATAACAGACAACAGGAAACAATTGGTTGAAATTGGGAGTGCATGTGATTCAAAACTCCAAGGATACTTCGAGCCAGAATTAGGAATGGGAAAGGAGTTTCCACAAGGGGGTGTGGCAAGTTGGCCAACTCCAAGAAGATAATGTAATGGTCACTTTGACCGTAGGACTTACATAGGGGTGGGGCTGGAGCTGAAGAACGAGGGAGGGCTTGTCTTTCATAACAATCCATTCAGGAGTATTCCACTCTGTGCAGGCATTTCTACTTAACAACTGATGATCCTTTGTTCCTGCAGTTATAGAGCTTGTTGTTAGAGCAGACGTCATTACCATGTTTTACAGTGAGGGTGACAAAGGTGACAGGTTTCAAAGGCCTTCTTGAGGCCATGGGGCCTCCAACCTACCCAAAATGGTCTGTCCAGACTCAGGCTGGTGGGAAAATACCCAAATAATCAGAACCAGGACCCACAGTCTAAGGATACAGGGTAGGCCATTTAGGAATGGGGAGGAGGAGAAACATCTTCACCCAGAGAGTGGGGAGTCTATGCAAATCACTGCCATAGAAAGTGTTTGAAGCGAAACCAACTGAAGGTTTTCAGGAGTTTGATTCCTTCACCCCTAAGAACTGTATCTAAGGGAAGAAAACAGGGGCTGAGTTGGATGATCAGCCACGATCATACTGAATGGCAATGTAGGCTCAAAGGTCTGAATGGCCTACTCCTGTTGCTATTTCCAATCATTTTGGGTTATTGAGTAGGTGGGTTTGCTACCTAGCCAGTCTTCTGAGTCAAATGGCAGATGTCAACATCTAGGCAGCTCCAGGGTTAATGTGCAACCAAGAATCCCCACTGGGTGGAAGGAGGCCATCTGGCCCATCGAATCCACACTGACCCTCTGAAGACCATCCCACCTAGATGCAGACCCCCACCCCCATCCTATCCCTGTAACCCTGCATTTCCCATGACCAGTCCACCTACCTTGCATATTCCTGGACACTTATGGGTTAATTTTGCCCGGCCAATCCACCTAATCTGCACATCCTTGGACTGTGGGAGGAAACCAGAGCACCTGGAGGAAACTCACACAGACACGGAGAATGTGCAAACTCCATGCAGTCGCCAGAGGCTGGAATCGAACCCGGGTCCCTGGCGCTGTGAGGCACCAATGCTAACCACCGAGTTCCCCTGTAACCTGGCGCATTTCAACTGTCCACACAACCCATTTTCACTAGATTAACTGAAACCGCTTCCTGGTAGTCAAGACTTGGGCATGGATTTGAACTGGCCCGTTGACAGCAGAACTGATGCTCCAGACTTGACTAAGCAGCAGGGAGAAAAGGTCAGACTGGAACAGCTGAAGGCAAAGCAAGTTTAACAGATGAACTTTCAGAGTTAAGTTACCATGACAACAACTGCTGTTCCTCATTAATAGTAGACTCCCACGGTAGTAAGAACAACTTGTGAGGTTTGTGAAGGGGACCTGCTAGTAATACAATCTCTCATTTTATCAGTTAATCTGAATAGGAAAAGCCACACATTCAGCCACAGTCTGAAGATAATTGAGCTGATTTGATCTTTAGGCACTGATGTGGTGTGTCACATTTAAAAATTAAACACCTCGCAACACCGGGTTATAGTCCAACAGGTTTATTTGGAAGCATTAGCTTTCAGAGCACTGCTCCTTTGTCAGGTAACTGGTGGGGCAGGAACATAGGACACAATTCGTAGCAAAAGACCACAGTGTCATACAACTGATGTGACGTATTGAACCAACCTAGATTGCTGTTAAGTCTTAGAATGGGATGCAGGTTTCGACTCATTAATATGTAAATCCCAGAACTTTTTTTCAAGTCACAGTCCCAAGATAACATAAGGTTTTATTTAAATAAGGTGTCATCTCAGCTCAGATAATGCCTCAAAAGATGGGGGGTTGGAATCTAAATTCCAACCTGGAGTCAGACTGGTTCTATTTCCAAAGTAGGAATTTATAAATTGTCAATTGAGTGACTGCCTACAGATTGTTCACCCCATATTTGTGGGTGTGTTGGTGATTGGTTGCCAGTTCCAATGTGCCACACTGAGAAACAGGAATGAACTCAAGAGACAGATACTGGATATGACCAACAGGATAGCCTTTGTTGTTCAGTATTTCCCAGGAGCGAAGAAACTATGCCATGTTCTTCGTGAACTGCAACACATCATCAATGAGGATAAGCACCTCTCCAAGACTTTCCCCATACCTCCACTACCTATCTTTAAACAACCGCCAAACTTAAACAGATTATTGTTCGCATCAAACCGCCCAGCCTTCAGGATAGCATCAACCATGACACCGTACAACCCTGTCATGACAACCATTTTAAGACGTGTCAGAGTGTCGACATGGATACCACCATTACACGTGGAGACACCACCCACCTTGTACGCGGCAGGTACTCATGTTACTTGGTCAACGTTGTCTCTCATATGCTGCAGGCAAGGATGCCCCGAGGCACGGTACATTGGCGAGACCAAGCAGACACTATGACAACGGATGAATGGACACCACACAATCGCCAGTCCGGCAACACTTCAGCGGACTCGGACATTCTGCCTCGGATCTTCGGGTGACCATCCTCCAACGCAGAATTCAGGATACTCAACAACGGAGAGTCACAGAACAGAGGCTGATACCCAAGTTCGATACCCATGGGAATGGCCTCAACCAGGATCTTGGGTTCATGTCACACTACAGCTGACCTCATTACACTATACACACACTCTGTCTCTCTCAAACACACACACTCTCTCAAAGGCATATACTCCACTACACTCACGCGCACACTATCAAGCATGCACACTCACTCATTCCCTCACGCACACACATGAATGCCGGAATGGGACTATTTGGCACCGATCATTTGGCCCTGCCACTTTGGCTCTAAACCGTTTTGGTGCTCATTATTTTGGCGCTGAGCTATTTTGACACCAATTCAGAATTTTAAAAAAAGTCTTGTTTGGTTAAAGGAGAGAGAATGACTAACGACCTGCTCATTTTGTAATCATTTTCTCATTTAACAATCGTTAACAGTCATCTACAGCCTTGATGATAGTTAAGCCCTTCTGTCTTCACTTTGGAAAGCTGTAATACAATTTTCTTTCTATTTTCTTGTAAAGCCCATACCAGAAACGGGTGAAAACATTCTAAACAAGAGAGACAAACCAAAATTTTCACACGATGGTTATCTATATGTGTTTGATAAATGTAGCAATGATCGGCACCCAAAGGGCAATGTTAAAACATACCCGACCCAATGAATGCACACAATTTCAGTCTATGGGGTGAATTTTCATTTGCAGGTTTGTATTTGCAGATACATTTTATTTTATTCAAAAAGCACACAATCTGTAGGAAGTCAGTCCATGTGACATTTTATAAATTCCTACTTTGGAAACAGAACCAGTCTGACTCCAGGCTGGGATACTGACAGACTCTAACCTCACACCCTTAATGCATTATCTGAGCTGAGATGTCACCTTTTTAAATATAAAACATTAAGTTATCTCCAGATTGTGACTTGAAAGAAGTTCTGTGGTTTACATATTAATCAATCGAAACCTGCATCCCCCATTCGAAGTGATTAAAAACTTAACAGCAGTCTATGTTTGTTCAATACATCGCATCAGTTGTATGACACTATGATCTTTTACTACAAATCCTTTTTCATATGATCCTGCCCCACGAGCTACCTGATGAAGGAGCAGCACTCTGAAAGCTAGTCCTTCCAAATAAACTATAATCTGGTGTTGTGAGAGTTTTAACTTTGTCCACCCCACCTAACATCAGCTTCTCCACATCACATTTAAAAATGCAAGCCCCTTTAAGGCTCAACCATTACAGTCACAGGTAAAGGACAAATGATGCCCATTGGACTCTACATTTTAAAAACTGAGTTATGGGTCTTGCAGTGCACTGGTAGTGCCCTCACCTCCGAACCAGGAGACCTTGGTTCAAATCCTACCTTGCTCTACAGCTGTATCATCCAAATAGATTGTTTAAAATAAAGATCTAAAAACTGAGATATTAGCCCTCAATGGGCTTAGCATCTAAATTATTCAACACGGTGATTTACGAGCAGTGTTTAATATATTTAATGATAGGGAAAAAAATCCAGTTGTTTGTTTGGAATCTGACTGAATTTACGCACAAGAGTTTGTTGGGTCCTAATGCTGTGGTAGTGCCCTACTTCTGAGTCCGGAGGTCCAGGTCCAAGTCGGGTCAGCTGCAGAGCTGACCAACAATATTTCTGAATAGGTTGTCTCATCAGCAAAAGAAGCAAGTGCTTCCCCAGTGAAATGGCAGCTTCTGGACAGAGAAAGGTGGAAAACTGACGTTTGCAAGAAATTACAGATTTACAACAAAATCGCTGCAAACCTCAAAGTCGTTTTCTGCCGAATTCCCGTGAATAATGGGCATAGCTGGCTTAGCACTGAGGACCAGTTGGGCTCCCCACTGGGACTGCCAAATGTGGCAACGCCCAGGTCTAGAGGGTTCAGGGGTCACTGGCCTTAGCATCTTGTCTCCATGGTTACGTCTGTGACCTTGGGACAATGGGGTGGTCGGTGCCAGCTCAGGGCCCTCCACAACAGCTCAACATCGAGAGGCTGCCACAACTCCTCATGGAATGCCATGCCATTTTGTGTAAAGTTCTCTTTTAATTTTAGTCTGGCTTTATAACCATCAGTCACCCAGCGTGGAAACAGGCCCTTCGGTCCATGCCGACCGGGTGTCCCAAACTAAACCAGTCCTATTGTGTCCAGGCCCGAGTCTAAGCCTTTCCTTATCACATCACAAATGCCTTTTAAATCTTGCATCTGAAATTGGCCTCCACCACTTCCCCTGGCAGCACGTTCCACAAACGAAAGCAATCCTGCTCAGGTCTCTCTTAAATCTGTCCCCTCTCAGCTTCAACCTATCCCTCCTCTAGTCTTGGACTTCCCCAGTCTAGGGGGGAAGATCTTTGTGATTCGCCGTCTACACTGTCAAATGGGATATTTACCGTGTGCTTCAAAAGAATTAAAACATAACATTGTCTCACGGAATGCCTTCAAAACACGGTTCAACAATCTCTCACTCGTGCACACACGAACTGCACTAAAAGCAAATGCACTGTGGGACAGACATGGGGGGGGGGGGGGGGGGGGGGAGTCTTAGTGTAGACATGATGGGCTGAAGGGCCTGTTTCGTGTGCTGTCTGACTCAATTTTAGATCGTACAGGAGACTCATCACAGGAGCAAGCAAGCAAATCTTCACATGTGAACTATTTAGAGCAGTGATTGCTAATTTTCCAGTTAAATCAGTTAATGACAGTAACATGAGGGGAGCCATCAAGACAGTGAGGAGGCAAAAGAGGAATGCAGAAAAATTCAGATTGGTCACACAACTAAACAGACAAAGGCAAATGAAATTCATTGGTAACTGTATTCCACATTAGCTTAAAAAAAGTGCATCACAAATATACAGTACTGGAACTGAAGTAGCACAGGCTAAGAAAGGGATGCAGAAATAATACGAGAGACAATCCCTTTCCACATCTAGACAACTTGCAATTTGAAACAAATCGGAATATCAGAATACATAATTAGCAGAGCAGAAGTGTACAGAGGCTCGACAGTAGAACTTTACAATTGCAACTCTTCAATTCTGGCCACAGGAACCATGGAGAAATGATACCGGGTCAGAATTGGAAGGGAATGAGCGACAAGGTTAGAGTAATCAGTGTCACTGAAGGTACAATAATAAAGGATTGAAATACCTGGAATCTAGAGTTTGGGGACACTTTTTTAAAACACGTGTGATTGTGCCACACAAGCAATGAGACACTCAAAGGAATTTCTAAAGATCTTCACTCAAACTCGAGAATGCCTTCCTTAAGATACAGGGCAGAGGAAATCCACACCTTTTATAATGGCTACCACACACTGCCGTTACAACTATTAACGTATTCAGGTTTCTCTCTTCAGTTATTCCAACCAACCCATAATTGTGATAATATTGAAGATAACCTGTGGTCATATTTCAGGACATGTCACCAGTTACTCTTTCAGTCAGAGATTAGAACACAGCTTTTACCATTATCAGTGACCCCAGGCTTTGTGAATGTTACCCCCATGTAGCACCGCAAATTTAAACAGACTGAAAACACTCCTCCTCTCCCATGCACACAGTGACTTATTCTGAACTAGAAACTAATGTGATGTAGATTGGCATCAAATTCATAGGACAGAGACAGGGGAGAAAGGATGGTTGAGGGGGCGGGGGCGAGAGAAGACGGGGGGGGTGGAGACAGACAGAAAGAATGAGGATTGGACAGAGAGAGAAAATGGGGATAGAGAGAGAGAGAGAGAATTGGGGGGAAGACAGACAGAAAGAGAATGGGGGGCAAGACAAACAGAGAGAGAGAGAAGGGGAATGACGGTAGGAGATAGACAGACAAAGAGAGAGAATGGAGGAACAAAGAGAAAGAGAATGGGGAGAGACAGAGATTGAGAGAGAGAACAAGGGGAGATACAGAGAGAAAGAGAAAAAAGGGGGAGACAGAGAGAGAGAGAAGAGGGGGGGAACAGAGAAAAGGGAGAGACAGGGAGAGAGAAAAGGGGGGGGAACAGAGAGAAGGGGGGAGAGAGAGAGAAAAGGGGGTACAGAAAGACCGGGGGGGGGGGGGGGGGGGGAGAGACGGGGTGGGGGGGGGGGGAAGAGAGAGATGGGGTGATGGGGGGGGAGAGAGAGATGGGGTGATGGGGGGGGGGTGAGAGACGGGGGGGGAGACACAGACGGGGGGGGAGAGACAGACGGGGGGGGAGAGACAGACGGGGGGGGAGAGACAGACGGGGGGGGAGAGACAGACGGGGGGGGAGAGACAGACGGGGGGGGAGAGACAGACGGGGGGGGAGAGACAGACGGGGGGAACTGACGGGGGGGGAACAGACGGGGGGGAACAGACGGGGGGAAACAGACGGGGGGGAAACAGACGGGGGGAAACAGACGGGGGGGAAACAGACGGGGGGGAAACAGACGGGGGGGGAAAACAGACGGGGGGGAAAACAGACGGGGGGGAAAACAGACGGGGGGGGAAAACAGACGGGGGGGAAAACAGACGGGGGGGAAAACAGACGGGGGGGAAAACAGACGGGGGGAAACAGACGGGGGGGAAACAGACGGGGGGGAAACAGACGGGGGGGAAACAGACGGGGGGGAAACAGACGGGGGGGGAAACAGACGGGGGGGAAACAGACGGGGGGGAAACAGACGGGGGGGAAACAGACGGGGGGGAAACAGACGGGGGGGAAACAGACGGGGGGGAAACAGACGGGGGGGAAACAGACGGGGGGAAACAGACGGGGGGGAACAGACGGGGGGGAAACAGACGGGGGGAAGGAGACAGACGCAGAGAGAGAATGGGGAGAGAGACAGACAGAGAGGAGACAGACAGAGAAGTTGAGGGAAACAAAAAGAAAGGGGGAAGAGAGAGAGAGAGAGAAGTGGGGGGATCAGACAGAGAGAGAGATAAGGGGAGACAGAGAGAGGAAAAGGCGGAGAGAGAGAGAGAGAGAAAAAGGAAGGAGACAGGCAGAGAGACAATTGGGGGGGTGAAAGAGAAAGGGGGAAACAGAGAGAGAGAAAGGGGGGAACACAGACAGAGAAGTGGGGGGGGCGGGCAGACAGACAGGGAGAAGTGGGGGGTTCAGACAGGGAGAAGTGGGGGGGGCAAACAGAGAGAAGTGGGGGGTACAGACGGAGAGAACTGGGGGGGGACAAGGAGAGAAGGGGGGGACAGACAGACAGGGAGAAGTTGGGGGGTGGAGACAGACAGGGAGAAGTGGGGGGAAGACAGAGAGAAGTGGGGGGGAGACAGATAAGGGGGAGGGAGAGACAAATGGGGGGGAGACATAAGGAGGGGAGACATAATGTGCCAGACATAAGGGGGGGGGATACAGACAGGGAGAAGTGGGTGGGGGAAGACAGACAAGGAGAAGTGGGGGGAGACAGATGGGAGGGGAGACAGACAAGGGGGGGGAGAGACAGACAAGGGGGGGAGAGAGAGACAGACAAGGGGGGGGGGAGAGAGACAGACAAGGGGGGGGGAGAGAGACAGACAAGGGGGGGGAGAGAGACAGACAAGGGGGGGGAGAGAGACAGACAAGGGGGGGGGAGAGAGACAGACAAGGGGGGGGAGAGAGACAGACAAGGGGGGGGAGAGAGACAGACAAGGGGGGGGAGAGAGACAGACAAGGGGGGGAGAGAGACAGACAAGGGGGGGGAGAGACAGACAAGGGGGGGGAGAGGGGAGACAGATAAGGGGGGGAGCAGACAGACAAGGGGGGGAAGGAGACAGATAAGGGGGGAGGAGACAGATAAGGGGGGAGACATAAGGGGGGGAAGACAGACAGGGAGAAGTGGGAGGGGGAGAGACAGATTGGGGGGGGAGACAGATAAGGGGGGGAGAGACATGGGGGGGAGAGACATGGGGGGGAGAGATAGATAAGGGGGTAGAAATAAGGGGGGGAAGACAGACAGGGAGAAGTGGGGGGGAGACAGATAAGGGGGGGAGACAGATAGGGGGGAGACAGATATGGGGGGGAAGAGACAGATAAGGGGGAGACATAAGGGGGGGGAAAACAGACAGGGAGAAGTGGGAGAGAGACAGATAAGGGGGGGAGACAGATAAGGGGGGAGAGACATAAGGGGGTAGAAATAAGAGGGACAGACAGACAGGGAGAAGTGGGTGGGGACCGATAAGGGGGAAGACAGACAGGGAGAAGTGGGAGGGGGTGAGACAGATAAGGGGGGGGGGGAGACAGATACGGGGGGGGAGAAGAGACTGATGGCGGGGGGGGGGGGAGAGAAGAGACAGATAAGGGGGGACGGGGAGAGACAGATAAGGGGTGGAGAGCGCGTGGGGGAAGGGGGGAGAGCGTGCGGGGGGGGAGAGGGGGGGAGAGCGTGCGGGGGGGGGAGAGGGGGGGAGAGACCGCGGGGGTGGGAAGAGCGTGGGGGGGGGGGGGGAAAGAGGAGAGAGAGAGACCGCACAACAGGGAGGGAGAGCACCTGATGTGGTGGGAAAGAGAGGGCACGCGAGGTGGTGGGGGGGGGGGGGGGGGGGGGGGGGGGAGAAGAGAGTTCGGGCGAGAGAGGGCGAGGAGTGACAGAGCGCGAGCGAGGGGGGGGGAAAGCGAGGCGGGAGAGAGCACACGGGGGGGGGGAAGAGAGCGAGCGCACGAGAGGGGAGAGTGCACGCGGGGAGGAGAGCGAGCGGGGGGGGGGGAGAGCGAGCGCGCGAGGAGGGCGAGAGAGATCGAGGGGATGGGGAAGAGAGAGCGAGCGACCGAGAGAGGGGAGCACAAGCGAGCGCACGACGGGTGGGGGGGTGGAGGAGGGGGGGCGCGCGGGCGCGCAACGGGGAGGGGGCGCGCGAGCGCGGGCGCGCAACGGGGAGGGGGCGCGCGAGCGCGGGCGCGCAACGGGGAGGGGGCGCGCGAGCGCGGGCGCGCAACGGGGAGGGGGCGCGCGAGCGCGGGCGCGCAACGGGGAGGGGGCACGCGAGCGCGGGCGGGGCGGGGGCGCGCGCGGGCGGGCGACGGGGGGGGGGGGCGCGCGCGGGCGGGCGACGGGGAGGGGGCGCGCGCGCGCGGGCGGGCGACGGGGAGGGGGCGCGCGCGCGCGGGCGGGCGACGGGGAGGGGGCGCGCGAGCGCGGGCGGGCGACGGGGAGGGGGCGCGCGAGCGCGGGCGGGCGACGGGGAGGGGGGCGCGCGAGCGCGGGCGGGCGACGGGGAGGGGGCGCGCGAGCGGGCGACGGGGAGGGGGCGCGCGAGCGGGCGACGGGGAGGGGGCGCGCGTGAGCGGGCGCGCGAGAGCGGGCGCGCGAGAGCGGGCGCGCGAGAGCGGGCGCGCGACGGAGGGGGCGCGCGACGGAGGAGCACGCGAGCGAGCGCGCGACGGAGGGGCTCGTGAGAGCGAGCGCGCGACGGAGGGGCTCGTGAGAGCGAGCGCGCGACGGAGGGGCTCGTGAGAGCGAGCGCGCGACGGAGGGGCTCGTGAGAGCGAGCGCGCGACGGAGGGGCTCGTGAGAGCGAGCGCGCGACGGAGGGGCTCGTGAGAGCGAGCGCGCGACGGAGGGGCTCGTGAGAGCGAGCGCGCGACGGAGGGGCTCGTGAGAGCGAGCGCGCGACGGAGGGGCTCGTGAGAGCGAGCGCGCGACGGAGGGGCTCGTGAGAGCTAGCGCGCGACGGAGGGGCTCGTGAGAGCTAGCGCGCGACGGAGGGGCTCGTGAGAGCTAGCGCGCGACGGAGGGGCTCGTGAGAGCGAGCGCGCGACGGAGGGGCGCGTGATAGCGAGCGCGCGACAGGAGGGGCGCGTGAGAGCGAGCGCGCGACGGGGTGGCGCGTGAGAGCGAGCGCGCGACGGGGTGGCGTGTGAGAGCGAGCGCGCGACGGGGGGTGGCGCGTGAGAGCGAGCGCGCGACGGGGTGGCGCGTGAGAGCGAGCGCGCGACGGGGTGGCGCGTGAGAGCGAGCGCGCGACGGGGTGGCGCGTGAGAGCGAGCGCGCGACGGGGTGGCGCGTGAGAGCGAGCGCGCGACGGGGTGGCGCGTGAGAGCGAGCGCGCGACGGGGGGTGGCGCGTGAGAGCGAGCGCGCGACGGGGGTGGGCATGAGAGCGAGCGCGCGACGGGGGGGGGGCATGAGAGCGAGCGCGCGACGGGGGGGCCATGAGAGCGAGCGAGCGCGCGACGGGGGGGGGGGGGCATGAGAGCGAGCGCGCGACGGGGTGGCGCGTGAGAGCGAGCGCACGACGGGGGGGGGGCATGAGAGCGAGCGCGCGACGGGGGGGGCCATGAGAGCGAGCGCGCGCGACGGGGGGGGGGGGGGGGGGGGGCATGAGAGCGAGCGCGCGACGGGGGGGGGGGGGGCATGAGAGCGAGCGCGCGACGGGGGGGGGGGGGGCATGAGAGCGAGCGCGCGACGGGGGGGGGGGGGGGGCATGAGAGCGAGCACGCGACCGGGGGGGGCGCGCGAGAGCGAGCGCGCGACCGGGGGGCGCGAGAGCGAGCGCGCGACCGGGGGGGCGCGAGAGCGAGCGCGCGACCGGGGGGCGCGAGAGCGAGCGCGCGACCGGGGGGCGCGAGAGCGAGCGCGCGACCGGGGGGGCGCGAGAGCGAGCGCGCGACCGGGGGGCGAGAGAGCGAGCGCGCGACGGAGGGGCGCGAGAGCGAGCGCGCGACGGAGGGGCGCGAGAGCGAGCGCGCGATGGAGGGGGGGCGCGAGAGCGAGCGCGCGACGGGGGGGGGGGCGCGAGAGCGAGCGCGCGACGGGGGGGGGGGATTGAGAGCGAGCGCGCGACGGGGTGGCGCGTGAGAGCGAGCGCGCGACGGGGTGGCGCGTGAGAGCGAGCGCGCGACGGGGTGGCGCGTGAGAGCGAGCGCGCGACGGGGGGTGGCGCGTGAGAGCGAGCGCGCGACGGGGTGGCGCGTGAGAGCGAGCGCGCGACGGGGTGGCGCGTGAGAGCGAGCGCGCGACGGGGTGGCGCGTGAGAGCGAGCGCGCGACGGGGTGGCGCGTGAGAGCGAGCGCGCGACGGGGTGGCGCGTGAGAGCGAGCGCGCGACGGGGTGGCGCGTGAGAGCGAGCGCGCGCCAGGGAGGGGCGCGTGAGAGCGAGCGCGCCAGGGAGGGACGCATGAGAGCGAGCGCGCGACGGAGGGGCGCATGAGAGCGAGCGCGCGACGGAGGGGGCGCATGAGAGCGAGCGTGCGACAGGGTAGTGCATGAGAGCGAGCGCGCGACAGGGTGGCGCCTGAGAGCGAGCGCGCGACGGGGTGGCGCCTGAGAGCGAACGTGCGCCGGGGGGGGGGCATGAGAGCGAGCGCGCGACGTGGTGCGCGAGAGCGAGCGCGCGACGGGGGCGCAAGAGCGAGCGCGCGACGGGGGCGCAAGAGCGAGCGCGCGACGGGGGCGCAAGAGCGAGCGCGCGACGGGGGCGCAAGAGCGAGCGCGCGACGGGGGCGCAAGAGCGAGCGCGCGACGGGGGCGCAAGAGCGAGCGCGCGACGGGGGCGCAAGAGCGAGCGCGCGACGGGGGGGCGCAAGAGCGAGCGCGCGACGGGGGGGCGCAAGAGCGAGCGCGCGACGGGGGCGCAAGAGCGAGCGCGCAACGGGGGGGCGCAAGAGCGAGCGCGCAACGGGGGGGCGCAAGAGCGAGCGCGCAACGGGGGGGCGCAAGAGCGAGCGCGCAACGGGGACGCAAGAGCGAGCGCGTGACGGGAGGGGCGCGACAGGGGGGAGCGAGAGTAAGAGCGAGAGTGCGCGACGGGGGGGGGAAAACAGAGCATGCGACAGGGGGAGGGGGGTGAGAGACCGCGCGAAGGGGAGGGGGGGGAGAGCACGCGCGTGACGGGGGGGGAGTGAGGGCGCGTGACGGGGTGGGAAAGAGGGCACGCAAGGCGGAGGGGGAGGAGTTCGGGCGAGAGAGCAGGGGAGAGAGCGAGGGCGAGAGATGGGGAGAGCGAGGGCGAGAGATGGGGAGAGCGAGGGAGAGGGGGGAGAGCGAGGGATGAGGTGGCGAGGGATGAGAGCGGGAAGAGGGGGATGAGAGCGGGGGGGGGGAGAGCGGGAGGAGGGGGGTAGAGTTCGTGGGGTGGTAGAGTGCGTGGAGGGGAGAGAGCAAGGGGGGGGGAAGAGTGCGAGGGGGGGGAAAGAGAGCAGGAAGGAGTGGAGAGAGCACGAGGGGGTGGGGGAGAGGCGGGGGGGGAGCGGGAAGAGAGGGGGGAGCGTGTGAGAGAGAGAGAGAGAGAGAGAGAGAGAGAGGGGTTTGGATGGAGGAAGGGTGACAGAGAAAGAGAGCCAGAGAGGTGCGGGGGGATAGGGGACTAAGTGAATGTGGGAGGGACAGTTACACTGGGAGACAGTAAGGCAGATTGCAGAGGGTTGGTCAGGGGCACCAGAGGGAAAGAAGCTGGCATGGGAGGGAGGGAGCTGGACAGGAGCAAGGGTGAGGGGGGAGCAGCCAGTGAGGTACAGAGGCATACACAGACACACTGCAGTGCAGCAGGGTGCGAGGACAAGACTGTAGGGGCAGTGGAGATGGATCATGCAGTACACAGGAGAGAGGGGATAAGCAAGGGTAGGGTACACTGTCGAACGGAACAGGGACGGAGGTAGCTAGGGATGAAGTGAGTGGGAAAATGGAAATGTGGCAAACCAAGGCTGGGGCAGGAGCTGGTGGTGGGTGGGGAAAGCTGCCATTGGTGGTGGTGCACTGAGAGGGGGCTATGGTAGCAAGGGCCGTGGTCATACTGGGCTGCAGAGGGGCCATGGTGATCAGCAAATAAGGAGGGGGGGTAATCAGCAAGGAGGGAGGGCAATAAGTTGGGTGAGGGCAGGCATGGGATGAGAATCAGCTGGGGGGTGGGGCGGGGAGGGAATCAGCGATGTGGGTCAGGAAGCAACAATAGTGAGGTATGGGGGTGAGTAAGGGACCGATGGTGATGGAAGAACCTTGGTGATTGAGAGATGAAGGGTTGGTGGGGGAGGGGAGAGGTGGGATGAGCATTCACACCTCATGGGTGACAGAGAAAGGGAACAACACCAAGCTCTCAGAGCTGTCACAACAGGTTTTGGAATCAAAGACAAAGATGTGGAAACACAGTCAAGCGGAGCAAATGTCCACGAGCTAAAGCACCACTGAGGGACAGGAAGGAAGCCTACGCCCAGAGGAGGGAGAGGAACAGCATGGGAGAAGATCAAGTGGGACTAGTTTCACTTGGGAAACCTGGTTGGCATGGATTAGCTGGACTCAAGGGTCTGTGTCCGTGCTGTATGACTAGAACTCTAACTAAATGACACGGATGAGCTAGTGTGATGGAATGGAGGCAGCAGCAACTCTGAGCCACAAGGGAACACAAAGGTGATGGCAGGTAATGAGAGGGGATCCAATAAAGGATCAAGTACAGCATACAGACAGGAAAACTGGGGGCAATAATGAAGGGGGGGGGGGGGGGGAGAGCACGCACGAGAGGGAAAGAGAAAGAGAGAGGTGGGTGAGACAGACAGACAAACAACAGCAGTGAATAGTCATGGAGTACAACAAGATTGTGAAGGAGGTGATAACATCATGGGAGCGAGGGGTCACTGGGCAGGAGAAATAAGATACGAGAGAATAAACCAAAAAGAAACATCAGGAACACAGAACACAAAAAGAATGAATGCAAACCTTTCTGTGCTTTGCATTTGCAGAACGGGAGCTTTCGATCCAAAGCCATTTTTCCTGCCTGCCTACATGGATGCAGAGTCCAGGGCAGCGGCCTGCATATTTCCCATGCAGCCCCCAGCCCCCAGGGTCCGATTGCTGGTGAAGAGAGCTGACAAGATGGAGGCTCTTACCTTTTCTGGCCAGACTTTTACATCACATCCTTCCTGGCTTCATTCACACTGCACGACGTATTTTTGGCCGTTTGCACATTTGGTATTTGATCTTCAGCCAAAAAAATAAAACAGGGCCCTGCATTAAAGTGCAGTAGAGTACAGTAGCAGCCCAAACTAGAGCAATGGCAAGGCAGGCACTCTGTAACAACCGTGTTTACTTAAGGTGGTCAATACACAGAAATCAGGGCTCAACATCGCGGTTGCAATGTCATAGCAAAAGATTAAGGGAGGTTGTAAAACTCTGAATATTTAGGAGGGGAAAACTTTGGAGCCAATATTAAGTAGACTGAACAATTTTTCGAATTGAGATGCTCAAAATAGTGAAAGAGCAGGGAGACACAGGGAGAAAGACTATTAACTTTTTGATTCTGATAGAACTTCTGTGGATCTCTGAAATGGAAGGAGTCCTATTAGTCTTGAAACACTAAGTATTTTTCGCTTCACAGCTGCTGCCTGACTTGACCAAGTTTCTCCAGCAGTTGTCATTCACTTTCAGATCTCTAGCATTTGCCATATCTTGCTTTTGTTATTATGACTTAAGGGGCCAAGTAACCTGATCACACAAAGCCAGGGCAGGAGAATGAAAATCATTATGAAAAGGCTAACAGAATGTTGGCCTTTATCTCAGGGACGCTATGACAAAGATATGTGCACATGATGCTACAGTTGGAGAGCTCTGGGTAAACCCCTGCTGTATTCAGTTTGCCTCATGATGGCCTGAGAGGAGATGCATTGTAGATTCTCCAGAATTCTACAAGGATTGAAAGGGTTATACAAGGACTGTTTATATCCCCATGAAAATGGAAAAGTAAAGGGGGATCTAATTGCGGTGTTTACGATGAGTAAAGGATTTAATAAGGCGTAAGAAAATCTATATCCTGAACATGGGAGATCCTTACCATACTGCAGCTTGACTATTTGATATCGGGAATCTTCACTCAAGGATTCGTGGAAATCTGGAACCTTTTCTCCTACTCGCGCACCATTTCCACACCCTCCACTAACATCCAGCAGCCCCCCCAAAAAAAACACAAGTTCTGTGGAGGCTGGTGGTCAGCTGAAAGTTTCAAAACTAACACTGGCCATTTTTCTTTCTCTTTTGTTTGAAGAAGGTAACTAAGAAACAGGGAACCAGGCATGTAAACAGAATTCAAGTACAGAGCACTCAGGGTCTAAGTGAGCAATCAAGTTGCCAAATGGTCTCCTCCCATTGCTAGACTGGTGATATATGGAATCCAGTGGACAGGAGCACATGTCTGTCAATAAAGTTGCCAGGCTGATGATAAAGTGTATTCTGCCTTGCGTTCTAGTGAGGAACGATTCGTCTTGATGACACACAAACTCTGTCAGCAGTCAAACTCGGCCTGATCTCGGGCCACTTTCTCAGACATCCGTCTCTGACCATGCTGTTAGTGAGGCGACTCCATCCCATTTGGGAGTTGGGGTTTGAACAGTTCAGCAACTTTCACCCATAAATAAATAGAAGGGTACAATGACTGACCAGTTGGACATTCTACAGCAGCGGGTCAGTGGGGAGTAATCGGGAAGAATAGTCATGCTTTTCTTTATGGACATTAAGTTCTAAGATTAAAAGCAATATTTTGCTTCTAACTGTATCAATTAAGGTAGAGTTGACTAATTTTTACGTAAAACTAGGTTGACTCATTGCAGTCTTCATTAAAAAAATGAAAATAACAGCTTTGAAATAATACCCTTAATAGTTAGCAACTGCTTAAATTATTTGAGCTTAGGTAAGTTAACCTTGGCACTGTTTCCAATATTGTGTCCAGCTCATTGCTCACTCCTTGATCTCGAAGACATCAGGAAGCTATTTGATCAATGTACGCTCGGTCATGTCCTAATCTGTTCATAACCACACGTGCATTTTCCAGCAAGGGCCAACGAGACATTAGCAATGGTTAGAACAGACTGATTCTTTCCTCCCCTAGTCTCAGAGCTACTCTCGTCAAAAGGAGGACGCTGAATGGCGATCAGATCATTCAGTCGAGCCTGGGATCCTCTCGTCACTGTTTCTGACACTGCTTTTACTCAAGCCGTCAAAAGGGAGAGCCTTCACTGTCCATTTAATCTGGACTCTGAGTGTGGACAGCCCCAAAATACACAGCGCTAAACTCACACACCAGCGTCGTCTACCAGAAGATCTCTGCACTCAGCCGGGTCATTCCAGAAAGACAGCAAGGCTATGCAGAACAGGCATGTAATGTCATACACAGACCAAGAGACACAGAGTAAATACAATTCACTTTATCAAAGGGTTTTCATTCACAAAATGTATACGTTTGGGCTATAGATATACAAGTAGCAAATGAGGCCAAAGGAAAACAAAATCTTACTAGATTTTAGTGCCCCTCCAATACTGTTGATTAAAAGCTAACCAGATGATTGCCAGAGTGACCGCTGGTTTTGGGACTGTGCTGTACTCTTGGATAATGTGCAGAGAAATCCAGCAACTACACTTGGTATCTACATGACTGGCAGACACATGACAAGTAACCGCTTCGGCCAGTTGGGCACTTGGCAACCTTGCACAACTGTTACTTGCTTCAAGGTAATACTTGTGTAACGGGGGCCGGGGCCGGGGGAGGGGACAAGACTTGGTAAATAACAAGGGAAAACGTTTCGGTCCTGACTCTATTTTCAGTTGCACCACATTGGCAGACCACTGCTATGTCAAAGTGAAGTTTTTGTTACACAGGACTTTTCCTCAACCTTCACCTGCGTTTTGAGGAGTCTTGGCCCACATGAAAACTGCAAGCCATGTGACACAGGGAGACACGACTGAAAATAGTAACTTAGTGGAAACGTTGTCCATTATCAAAGAGCCTGAGCACCCTACACACATCAATGGTTTCAGTACTAAAACCTGCAGTTCATAACTGGAGACCTGCAAGTTACCAAAGTAAGGCAAACATAGGTAAACAAGTGTAGAAACAGAAACAAGATTTGTTAGAAATCCCTCCCCGTTCCCCAACGATATTCTACTGTTTTGCTGCAGCGTTCCGTTGCCAAGTCTGTCTGAGGTAGCGCTGACCGAAGGCTTGCTTGGCAACGGAAGCTAGCATCATAAAATAGTGCAGTAGTAAAAGTAACTAGACCAGGAAGTGGAGGCATCAGCCCCGATCAGGTCGTAGGTGGAGTCCCGTGATTGGTCCTGCAGCCTGTTGTCAGGAGTAATGATTGTAGAGAGGTGGGGCATGGAGAGTGCCATTCTGGAAATAGTGCTGTCGAGATGCCATGTACTCAGTGTAGCTGATTGTTACTTTCTCACTGCGGTACCTGGGCAGAAAGAAACAGAACTACAGCAAAACTTTTTTAACCAAACCCCTTGATAAACCGGCAAACATTATACACGTCAGGGACCGCGATGTCCCCGAGTATTAATGCTGTGAATAAAGTGTAACAGTGATGTGTGGTGCTGGAAAAGCACAGCCTGTCCTGATGAAGGGCTTATGCCCGAAATGTCGATTCTCCTGCTCCTCAGATACTGCCTGATCTGCTGTGCTTTTCCAGCACCACACTCTCCACTCTGATCTCCAACATCTGCAGTCCTCACTTTCTCCTGTAACAGTGATGTGTTTACTGCCTGCATCACGTTTCTATGACTGTGTTTCGACACTGGATTTTAGGAAGTGCTTTGACATTTTAACACAGACTTTCTGAGGCACGTTGATGTCTTGAAACTTCAGCTGATCAGGGTCGACTGCAGTTTATCCATACCTCTTGATCATCCAGAATACCCAGCGCACCCTTGGGACCCAAAGGTGCCAGTTAATAAAAACTTTGCTGTACGTTAATGTGGCTGCAGCTGGTGAGACTCAAAACAGGAGAATGGCACAGTTAACGTCCCTTCTAGAACGTGTCCCCTCCATCGTCAACCCCTGCTTCCTGAAAACACTGAGTAATGTTCAGGTAGTAGCACAGATGCAAGGCTAGCCCACATTCTGTTCCCAGAAGTAACTCTTTTCTTTCAGGGAGCCTTGGGGAGTGAATGTGAACAGGCTATAGAAATCATAATGAGATTCAATGTGACCCCAAACCTTTAGGGAAGCAAGGATCCACAATTAAACTGCCATCCAGAGGATATTAGCAATGATTACTCTCTCTATTGTTGTGACCAGGAGGGTAATTGCCAACTGCTGCTCTCATGGAGGTTAGATAATGTCACGAGAGAGAGATCACATTGGATGGCATTGTCCAACATATGACCTAAATCAATTGGCTGCTTGAAAGAAACTTCAACTCAGGTTCTCATGGAGTTATGGGGCTCAAGTTCAGCTCCAGGAAAGTACAGATAGGGCCTTGGCTCGGAATTCTAGTCCGATGACCAGCAGGATGCCAGTGATTTCTCACCGTGTGGGTTGTTGGTTGTGGGTGTTCTCCCACCTTATAGGACAGACGCCTAATCTTGGCTGGTCTAAAGAAGGGGTTTTGACGATGAAAGCAGCTTTCATCTTACAGTATGTCAGACTATTAACATAAAACCCTTCCACTCTTTCCAATGGAGTGGCATGTGAAGATTCAAGAGGTGATCACTTTCAGAGAGGCAACAAGATTCAAGGCCCACGTTGTTAAGTTAGAATTTTCATCTGCCGTCAAGAAACCTTTTCCATTGCTTCACCATTTCAATCTTTCCCCCATTAGGTCAGCACCAAAAACCCTGGATGATCAGTGACCACTGTGCAGCCAGATCTGAAAGATTGACCTGCCTTTTCTCTTTTCACAATGCTGTCAAACCTGTTTGCAGGGTGATCATCCCATCTTTCCTGCTTACCATTTTGGGCATTTGAATGTTATTTCCATTTCTGTTTTCATTATTTGTTCCTTTCGTATTGTTTGCTTTTCCTGTCTAATTCTCTAGCACAGGAGGGAAGGAGAGTTAATTCTATCCTTCAGCGAGCTGCGTTCAAGTGACCAAGACACCCTATGGATCCAACTTCACAGAACCGCTACAGCGCGGGGAGACGTCCATTTAGAGTGGTGCTGGAAAAGCACAGCAGGTCAGGCAGCATCCAAGGAGGAGGATGTTTCAGGCAGAAGACCTTCATCAGGAATAAGGCAAGGAACCACCGGGGTGGAGAGATAAATGGGTAGGGGTGGGACTGGGGAGAAGGTAGCCAAGAGTACAATAGGTGATGGAGGTGGAGATGAAGGTGATGGGGCAGAGAGGAGGGTGGAGTGGATAGGTGGGAAGGGAGATTGGCAGGTAGGACAGATCATGTGGGTGGTGCTAAGCTGGAAGGTTGGAACTGGGATAAGGAAGGGGGAGGGGAAATGAGGAAACTGGTGAAGTCCACATTGATGCCCTGGGGTTGAAGTGTTCCGAGGCGGAAGATGGGGCGTTCTTCCTCCAGGCATCTGGTGGTGAGGGAACGGCGATGGAAGAGGCCCAGGACCTGCATGTTCTTGGCAGAGTGGGAGGGGCGAGTTGAAATGTTGGGCCACGGGGCGGTGTGGTTGATTGGTGCGGGTGTCCTGGAGATGTTCCCTAAAGCGCTCTGCTAGGAGGCGCCCAGTTTCCCCAATGTAGAGGAGACTACATGACTACCTGGTCAGGTCCATGTCCCCCTACAGCCCACCCTCCCATCCTGGCACTTTCCCCTGCCACCGCAGGAATTGCAAAACCTGCGCCCACACCTCCTCCCTCACCTCCATCCAAGGCCCTAAAGGAGCCTTCCACATCCATCAGAGTTTCTCCTGCACATCCACCAATACCATATTGCATCCGTTGCTCCCGATGCGGTCTCCTCTACATTGGGGAGACCGGATGCCTTCTCGCAGAGCGCTTTAGCAAACATCTCTGGGACACCCGCACCAATCAACCACACCGCCCCGTGGCCCAACATTTCAACTCCCCCTCCCACTCTGCCGAGGACATGCAGGTCCTGGGCCTCTTCCATTGGCACTCCCTCACCACCTGATGCCTTGAGGAAGAACGCCTCATCTTCCGCCTCAGAACACTTCAACCCCAGGGCATCAATGTGGATTTCATCAGTTTCCTCATTCCCCACCCCCACCCCACACCTTACCCCAGTTCCTAACTTCTAGCTCAGCACTGTCCCCATGACCTCCCCTACCTGCCAATCTCCCTTCCCACCTATCCGCTCCCCCCTCCTCACTGACCTATCACCATTACCCCCACCCCCATCCACTTATCACACTCTCAGCTACCTTCCCTCCAGCCCACCCCCCTCCCATTTATCTCTCCACCCCGAAGGCTCCCTGCCTCATTCCTGATGAAGGGCTTTCGTCCAAAACATCGATTTTCATGCTCCCCAGATGCTGCCTGACCTGCTGTGCTTTTCCAGCACCACTCTAATCTCGATTCTGATCTCCAGCATCTGCAGTCCTCACTTTCACCTATTTGGCTCATTGTGCCTATCTATGGCATGGTCTATGGCAACTGGAATGTAGAAGACAATGTTCCAAGGTTTCAATGCTTCCTTGAGTGGGAGATGCTCAATAGCTAGAATAGGAGATTGACCACATCATTACCTGTTCATAGAACAAGGTTAAGGGAGGTTTATCCTGCATCCAAACTGTTTTACAATTCACCCAGCTGTGCTTCCTAACTTAGTACTGTAGCTTAGTAGGAGAATCCCGTCATACCCCTCCAAGCCAGAGGTTTAAGAGTTGAA
The DNA here is from genome assembly GCF_020745735.1 of Hemiscyllium ocellatum. Classification (NCBI taxonomy): domain Eukaryota; kingdom Metazoa; phylum Chordata; class Chondrichthyes; order Orectolobiformes; family Hemiscylliidae; genus Hemiscyllium; species Hemiscyllium ocellatum. The sequence continues at coordinate 80,551,497 of NC_083413.1, forward strand.
TTCCACTCCAGACAACTGGTCAAAGTCAAGAGTGATGCTCCTCTGCTGTACTAAGGGAGTGCAATACGGTTAGAAATAACAGCTTTCAATGAGATACCTCCTTGTCCATTGAAATAGACGCAAGTTATTCCACACTTACTCACACAGCAGAGTTCCTCCTGTGTCTTTATCCCTTGGCCATTATCACCAATTTAGTCATGGATTTTCAGTTGTTTGAGACATTTTACTGTACCTGATACGTTTTCCTATATTATAACAGCGACTACATTTCAACAGTACTCTGTTAGCTCTGGTATGCTTTGAGGTGCTCTTTTGTTAATATTAAAAAGGTTTGTAGAAGAAGCTACATCCTTTACCTAGCCGAGAGTATATCTGCTCTCACTGAACCCTCCCTGAGACGGCCTTGAATGAGGCCTCACAGTATTTGAAAGCAGCACTCCTGAGCACCATCACCCAGGACACTCTAAACAACCAGCAACATCAAAACCTCAGAGCTCAGTAATCCCAACTGAAAAACAACCACTTAGCAATCTATAGGCATCTCTGAAAATAGAGGGTTCCACACACATTGCAACAAAGAAATAAGCTTGAAAGGGACGATTTCATTTTAGGTAGGTCATCTTATAGTTTGGCTGATCTACTTTTCTACCTCAACTTAAAAAGAAATGTATTGTTTAGTAACCATAACCTGTACGACAGAGTGTCTGTCAACTGTGATGTTTTCAGAGTGAAGAGGAAATTCTACAGCAGCTCCAGTACACAACACAACTGCAAAGCAGTTAGTTTTCTGGGCCCCAGAATTATATTCAGGGAGCACAAAGGTGTTACATCATCAATGAGGACATTGCTACAACTGCTCTGTGGCAAATAGTCCCAAAGCATGACCATAACATTATAGCTGCCTCTAAACAGTTGAGTCAGGGGCATGCATACCTGAAACAGATTTCAATTCCCTTGTGAACTCCCCCACTGAAACAATGAACATATTCCCACCCTAGAACCTATCTGTTACTCCTAAAACTCTTTGGTGGCCCAATAAACAGCCCCAGTACCCAAGATCCAAAGGAGCAACTGACTTCACTTCTGGCAATAAAACTCGAGCGAGAAAGGTGGTCACTTGGCCAACTGCAGATGCTCCACAATCAACTAGGGACAAGGATGTGATTGAAATGCAAAACCAATAAAGGGCGCTTTGCATACCTGCAACAGACCCTGACCAAACCTGAACAATAAAAAGGACTTCATCCCTCTCAAATTACTGATACCTTACCTACTTCATTAGGAGCCATGGCCAATATGCAACCAAGTTCTGTACTTTCACATAATCCATCTCTGGTCTTTATTCAGATGCACATATCTTATTGGCCTCCAAGCCTGACACACCGTTTAGAATAAACCGTTTTACTGTGTTACTCACCTGGTCAGCTTGATTGCTTTCCTAAACTCGTTTGTGATTGGAGCTTTATAACCACCTTTTCTCAGAAGAGAGTCTATGGTCTGAATCTGGTCCCAGTCTGCAAGACAAGCACACACACACACACAGGTAGTGCCAGGGACAAAGAATGGCACCATGATATCAGCAAAAGCCTGTAATGAGGTTCCTACACACAAGTTCATCTATCCAAAGTAACAAACTAAATGTCACCCACAGGAAGGGAGTGAACTGATGGGAGGGGAAGTTTTGAACACTGCCAGGGTGGTAGTAGCATTCACCATTCAGAGTGGAGTGTGCATGTTGTCACGGAGGGGGGGGGGGGGGGGGGGAAAGAGGGTTGAATGCTGTCAGAAGTGGATGGGTGGTCACTGGTGTCAGGAGGAGAAGGAATGGGTGAGGTGAACAGTGACAGGAGGGAGCTGCACATCAGCTGATTCATTTAGAAAACTCCTCCTGACATCTGTTAGAAAAAGCTCAATGCAAATCCCTGTGTAATCCAGGGTCGATAGGGGAGCAAACAGTCCCAGGTCTGGAAACTACCCTCATACAGCACTGTCCTGAGGAACCAGGCAGGGTAAAACCAGCAACTGGAACTCCAAACTTCCAGAGTAAGTACAGCACGTGTGCACGTTGGGTTTTCCTCAGTTTCATGAGGCAAACCAGGGAGTTACATTGAGCAATTTACCACCAATCCACTCGAAATGTTAATGTTGCTTCTCTATTACCAAACCACTGGCCTTCAACAATGCACCAGTGGTTAGCAATCACCTGTTAAGGGCAATCCCAAGGCATTTTATACAAATAAGAAGCAAGGTGGCTAGGGAAAGGGTAGGTCCACTCAATGACAATGGAAGGAATTTGTGTGTGGAGCCAGAGGAAGTGGGCGAGGTCCTTAACAAATACTTTGCGTCAGTATCCATTATGTCCTTTGAGTGTGTCAGGATGGTAATGTTAGGGTGCGTCAATATGAAAAAGGTGGAGGTTTGGATGTTTTGAAAAGCAAAGTAGAAAAATCTCCAGGACCTGATGGGATCTATCCCAGAATGCTGAGGGAGGCAGATGAATAAACTGCTGGTGCCCAGAACAAAATCCTCATTAGTCACAGAAGAGGTCCCAGAGGGCTGGAGAATAGCCAACATGGTTTCTTTGTTTAATAGGGGCAACAGGGATAATCCAGGAACTCACAGGTCAGTGAGCCTTACATCAGTGGTAGGGAAATTACTGGAGAAGATTCTTAGGGATAGGATTTGCTCACATTTGGACAGTTATTAGCGACAGGCAGTATGGCTCTGAGTGGGGAAAGTCATGTTTCTCAAAAGTTTTAAGGAAGCAACAAAGATGACTGATGAAGTCAGGGCAGTAGATGTTTTCTGCATGGACTTCAGCAAAGCCCCTCTTAGCAGGCTTATACAAAAGATAAGGTCACAAAGGACCCATGGTGAACTGATAAGCTAGACACAGAACTGGCTTATTCATAGAAGATACAGTGACCATGGAAGGTTATTTTTTAGATGCACTGGGATCAGTGCTGGGACCTCTGTTGTTTGTAATATATATTAATGATTTGGGGGAGAATGTAGGTGGCCTGGTTAGTACTTGAGGATGACACAAAGACTGGAGGAGCTGTTGATCGTGAGGTGGATTGCCAGAGGACACAGTAGGGTATTGATAGGCTAAGAGACGTAGGTGGAGAAATGGCAGATGGAGTTTAATCTGGACAAATGCAAGGTAATGCATTTTGGAAGGTCTAATGCAGGAGGGGAGCATGCAGTAAATGGCAGAACCTTAATAGCATCGATGTGGGGAGGGACCTAGGAGTACAGGTCCATAGTTCCCTGCTGGATAAGGCAGTCAAGAACGCATGATTCTTTCATCAGTCAGGACACGTTGTATAAATATTGGCAAGTCACGTTGAAGCTGTACAGAACTTTAGTTAGGCAACATTTGGAATACTGTGTACAATTCTAGTTGCCACACTACCAGAAGGATACAAAGGCTTTGAAGGAGGTACAGAAGTGGTTTACCACCAATGTTGCCTGGTTTGCAGGGTATCAGTTATGAGGAGAGATTGGACAAACTTGGCTGTTTTCATTTAAACATCAAAAGGACAACGGGCGACCTGACAGAAGTTTACAAAATTATGAGGGGCTTGGGTAAAATGGACAGTCAGAGTCTTTTTCCCAGGGTAGAAATGTCAATTACTAGTGGCCATAGGTTTAAGATAGAAAAGAATAAGTTTACAGGAGATGCGAGAGACAGGGTCATCTCTTTTTACACACAGAGGGTGGTAAGTGCCTGGAATGTGCTGCCACAAGTAGTGGTGGAAGCAGATACAATAGCAACATTTAAAATGCATCTTGACAGGTACGTGAATAGAAGGGAATACAGGGATGCATAATGTACAAGCAAAATGTTTTTAGTCCAGCAAGGCATCACATGTCGGTGTTTTCTTGATGGGCCGAAGGGCCTGTTCCTGTGATGTACTGCTCTTCATTCTTTCCTGGCCCTCAATAAACACACGCAGAAAAAGGGGGTTAATAAATTCACCAGGTTGGCATTCACACGTACCCTGTTCCTTGGCCACTTCTGGTAAGTATGTTGCTGTGCGTTTTGCTCCCTTTTCATTCACAAACTCTATCCGAATCCCATGTACTCCCACCTAAACACAGATTCAACTTTATTACTATGAGAAAACAAAAGACATATTACCAGCAATTGCTGCAAAAGCAATGCCATCTTACATACAGCAGCAGACCTACACTAATCTGCTTTGCAAAAGGGTCAAGTGACTAACTTTATTTAAAACAAAACAGCCTTTGGGATGTCCTGTGCAGAACGGGGGCCATGCAGGGACCAGGAAAGTCCCAGGTGAATCCCATATTTGCTCAGCTAAGGCATTGGAAACTGCAAAATCATCATCCTCAGATGCTCACCTCAATTTTTCAAAACACAAGCAACTCAAATCAAATTAAATTTGACCCTTTAAACCCTGGTGTCCTCCCTATGAATTTTGTTTTCGGTATACCTGCTCTAAAGCCAACATTCTTCCCATGGCTCAGGACCTGAAAAATACCTGAACATAATACTGTTAACCAGGTGGGGGTCAGGCTGAGGTGGCTCTGGAGAACTGAAGCAGCATTTCCTCTTTCTGATGTTACAACTGTCTTGGAGATGAAGGGAAACTTTCCAGTTGCCTTTCTTCCTTAGTTGATATCTACGCACTAGCTTTTGGTACTTTGTGTACACAGATTCCTAATTAAATCCTTTCGCTCCTCTACCATATGCAGTGTGGCTGCACTGTGAACATATTCTAACTTATCTTTCTCAGATTCAAAACAGATGACCTCCCATTTCCCCACAGTGAGTGTATCAGCCGCAGTTTAGCCCACACATGATCTGTCACTGTTTTTCTAACGTCTTCCACAAAACTTGTTGCGTAACTTTGTGCAATCTTAGATATAAACCCAAGATTCTGATCATTAATGAGCCTCGTTGTTGGTTAGGTGTGACAATTAAGCATCTGAATTCTCATTTTGAGGTAAATATTGTCCCAACAGTGAACTTGCAGGTCACTCTGGTAAGAAACTCATGTCCAATCTCAGATACCTATCGTTGGAGCTACACGCCCTCCCACCCACATATCTCAAACCCTCACAACATTGTGCACTCTTGGTGCTGTTGTTTAAAACAATCAAGTCACCAGTCACACCACCAGAACTGGAGAGTGTGGCTTGACTGACTGTTTTAGTAAAATAAAATAAATAATTGATGAAAATCTAAAACACACAAGACCACAAATTGTTGGAGAAACTCAGTGGGTCTAGCAGCATCTGTGGAGAGAGAAACAGAGTTAATGTTTCAGTCCTGGGACTCCATTGACCATCATTCAGTAAAAATGCTTGAAAATGAAGAAAATTAATACTTCCAAGATGTACATGGAAACCAGGAGGCAATGAGAGGGCACGTCAGCAAAATCCAGACTTGGTTTGTTTAGAGAGAAAAGATAATTATTGTTCACAGTCAGGGAATACAACTGAGTCACCTAGTGGTTGTATTACAGCATTGCAATTGGTTGGTCCCTTTTAACACTCGCTCCTGAAAGTGGAGTCAGGCCCTTGCTGACTTTGGGAAAAGGGGATGGGAAACATTGAAATCGGATCTCCCTGTTAGGTGAAATGACAAACTACCATTGTTTCATTCTGTAGACTGAGCACCAATTTTGGACAGCAACCTACCCGCATCCTACATCTCATTTACGGTGGCACGGTGGCTCAGTGGTTAGCATCGCTGCCTCAGTGCCAGGGACCCGGGTTCAATGTCTGCCTCAGGCAACTGCCTGTATGGAGTTTGCACATTCTCCATGTGTCTGCATGGGTTTCCTCTGGGTGCTCCGGTTTCCTCCCACAATCCAATGATGTGCAGGTTAGGTGAATTGGCTATGCTAAATTTCCCATAGTGTTAGGTGCATTAGTCAGGGGTAAATATAGGATAGGGGAATGGGTCTGGGTGGGTTACTCTTCGAAGAGTCAGTGTGGACTTGTTGGGCTGAAGGGCTTGTTTGCACACTGTACAGATACTACGATTTACAGTATAAGCATTGGCAGGTTACCAGTTCTATGGGTGCATCTTTATATTGTCACTGAGTTTGGCCAGTTCTACGGATGTTTAAAACTAGAATGGTAACCTTATTTCTCCCCAGTGCTCAATCACCTGTGGAGACCTCTGCCTTTCAGGAGCTCACCAAGTAAGGTAATGGTTTAAAATTAATGAGCTATTCGGTCAAATAAGACTTCCGTTAAAACAATTTAACTACAATGAAAGAGAGACAGCTACATGGCCAGAAAGGTCTTCATGTATCACTGTGCTTGTCTCGTATTCTATCAGTGGAAATGGTAGCTGACAACCATGCTGAGACCAAGCCTTCTTGCAAAACTTTGCATTAGCCAGTGTGCTGTCAACAATGGACGAGCGAGGTCGTAGTATCAATGGAGATCTGCAGGGCACCCAAATTCCATGCTGCCCCCTTCACTTTGCTGCCTGGATTAGCAATTCTCAATGGAATCTTGCAAAGTGAAGGAGATCAGGCACCTGACCTGTGGAATATCTATGGGAGAGGATGATATCAAGTAAGATTCCCTCACCTTTGGTAACCTATGGATGGTAAAAGAGGGGTTGACACTTGAAAGAGGAGCATCATTAAGATATTTTCTAATCAAACTATTGGGAGATGTTATGAAACACCTATGGAGCAGGTGGATCGCGAACCCAGGCCTTGTGGTTCAAAGGTAAGGATACTCCCACCACAACACAAAGGGCCCTCATCATTAACAATATTAGCTGAAATGGGAGCCAGGAGGGCTAGTTGCCTGAAGTTCAAGATAGGGAGGGTGGAAGGATGAGAAGCAAAGAGAAGGCAAGTGGAAAATGAGGGAGAACCTGCAGATTAATCCAGGACCGGAGTGCCTCGGCTCAGAAAGGTTGGTCAGGAGCCAGTAGATACATGTGAATTGAGGGGAGATGGTAGTAGATGCAGATGCATTAATGGTCTCCATGGTGGAGAATGTTGTGAACACCAGATTAGAGAATCGTGGCTAAACACTTTGCTATTACATTAGGATCTATCATTACTAGCATTCTCATCCAGAACACATGAGCTGGATTGGTTGGAAAGAATTAGGTAAGACAAATCAGCCGGGCTGTTTGGTTCCATGAAACTTGAGCTCTGATGTTGTGACCTTTCTATCCTACATCCCATGAGGTCTCCATGCAATGGACATTAATTAGACAGTGGTCAGACTAGGGGTCCCATTCCCCTAGTCTGTTCAAATATCCTGAGGCACTCAGCAGTACTTCCTCCAGAGTTTGTATCTGCTCTACCACCTCATCCTGGAGGTGTGCATCTGAGGTCAATGATTCAGTTTGGGTCCCTGTGAGGATATAACTTTATTCCAGTCAAATACTGGCATTTATCAGCAAATGGGAGACCCTCTTTGCCCTATTAGTAAATATTCTCAGCCTGCCTCAGAGAATCATACTTTTATTCCCCAACATCCGACCATTATTTTGCCAAGTCAAACATCAATTTCTGAGGCACATAGTCATCTCTTTGCTTTGTAGAAAAGTGACAAGATCCACTTTCAGTCACTGTTGGGGTCTCCAAGGGTAAACTTGTCATGGTTGTTCAAAGTCTTCTGCTATATTGAGCTCCAGAGGTTATATGACATAACTCCCCTTGACAGCAAGACCACATTTGAGTCTAGCATCAAGGTGTCAACGCAAAGCTAGGGTCAGTGATAAATCAGAGTCAAATCTGACAAAAGGAAGATTTTTGTTGTTGATGGCGCATCCCTGCAGGAGTCCTTCCAGAGTGTGTCCTGGGCCCAAATATCTTCAGCTGTTTCATCTTAACCTTCTTCCATCACAAGTTCTGACGTGGGGAAGTTTGCTGATGATGACAACATTCTGCACTATTCACAACTCCCATAATGAGGGAGCCCATGTCAAAATACAGCAAGAACCTGGACAGCACCTAGGTTTGGGTTGATATATGGCAAGGAACATTTGTTAAGCAGGTGGCAGGCAATTACCATCTCCACTAAGGATGGATCTAACCACTTCACTTAGACATTCAGAGGCATTAACATCAGTGAATACCCTAACCTGAAGGTAACCATTGACCAGAAATTACACAAGTGGTTACAATAGCAGGTTGGAAGCTGAGAAACCTTCAGCCAATAACTTACCTCCTGACTCCTAGAGTGCACTGTATACAAGATTCAAGTCAGGAGTGGGTGTCTCACCTGCCTGAACAGTTCCAATAACACTCATGAAACTTGGCACAATCCAGGACACAGTAGCCTGCTTGAATGGGAGCACATCCATAAACATTCACACTCTCTCCATCACTGACATACAATGACAGCAACCTGCACTACAGAAATTCATCAAGGCTCCTTAGACAGTACCTTTGCAAAGCCATAACCAATACCATCGAGAACACCACCACCTGCAAGTTTCCCTCCAAGCCACTCAAACTCCTAACTTGGAAATACATTGCCATTCCTGCAATGTCACTGGGTCAGTGTCACTAGAACTCCCTCTCTAACAGCATTGTGGGTCTACCTACACCAAATGGATGGTAGTAGCTGAAAGCAAGTAAAGATGGGTAATAAATGCTGGCTCAAGTAGCAATACACACAACCCATGAATGAATGAATTGGCTGCAGATACGGCATCCACTAATATCATTTATTACATCCGTTGCTCCCGATGTGGTCTCCTCTATATTGGGGAGACTGGGATCCTCCTAGCAGAGTGCTTTAGGGAACATCTCCGGGACACCCGCACCAATCAACCACACCGCCCCGTAACCCAACATTTCCCTCCCACTCTGCCGAGGACATGCAGGTCCTGGGCCTCCTTCACCGCCACTCCCTCACCACCCGACGTCTGGAGGAAGAACGCCTCATCTTCCGCCTCGGAACACTTCAACCCCAGGGCACCAATGTGGACTTCAACAGCTTCCTCATTTCCCCTTCCCCCACCTCACCCTAGTTCCAAGCTTCCAGTTCAGCACTGTCCCCATCACTTGTCTGAACTTGTCCTACCTGCCTATCTCCTTTTCCACCTGTCCACTCCACCCTCTCCTCCCTGACCTATCACCTTCATCCCCTCCCCCACTCACCTATTGTACTCTATGCTACTTTCTCCCCATCCCCACCCTCTAGCTTATCTCTCCACGCTTCAGGCTCTCTGCCTTTATTCCTGATGAAGGGCTTTTGCCCAGAACGTTGATTTCGCTGCTCGTTGGATGCTGCCTGAACTGCTGTGCTCTTCCAGCACCACTAATCCAGTGTCCAACTGAGGCAAGGCAGAGTCCAACTGATTAAACATGAGCAGTATGCTCCGAGTCAGAACTAGGAGACATCCCTATCAGCATGATTGCACACTATAAGGGAGACAACAGGAATCTAAAAAACAAGGTTGTACAGATTTCCAATTAGTTTGATTTCAAAGATGGAAATGGGCTTTCACACAGCAATAGCCATAATGAGACAGCCCTTCTGGAACGTGCACGACAGGTATCAGGAGAAGGACAAAAGTCACTGCCCTGGCTTAAATGCTTCATATACCAGAAAGATTCCGGCACCCTAAGCCAAATCTATTCTAGAACAACTCAGCACTTACAAGGAATGGACAAACACTTCCCATTTAATTCCCCACCCGCCTGCCTCAGCCTTCAGAGGTGACAGTAAGTTTGAACTGGAATTCCATTACCTCCCAGTCCAGGTAATCACTGGCATCTTCGAAATTAGTGAGCAGCGAAACAGAGCAGAAGAGTTTGGGAAGTTCCTCACGAGTCAGCGGGGGGAAGCGGCTGTCCTTAAGAGCACTGCGAGGAGAGAAAGGTATCAACAAGATCAGGCTGGAAATTAAGGACTACTGATAGAATATGACCCATTTTCTACATAACAGGAAAGCCAAGAAACTGGTCATGGTAACATGTGGGATCTGTTATAATCCAGAAAGACAAATGGTGAAATACAGAATCGAATCTTTATACATATATTCACAGAGTAGCACAATAAAAGCATAAATCCCCAAGCTCAACCACCACTGTTTCAGTCAGAATCTATGACAGTAATTCAAGTGAATCATGACCAACAGAGAAGCATAGCAGCAGGAGTAGACCATTCAGCCTACCAAGTCTGTTCTGCAATTAAATGGAAGCACAGCTGATCATCCTTGCCCATGCTTGTTTTCTTCCATCTACACTACTCCGACATCCCTTTAAACCACTGGCCATCAGAAATCCATCACTCAACCACTTCTTTAAACATATTCAAAGACTGAGATCCTCTGGGATAAAGAGCTACAAAGATTTACAACCATGAGTAAAAAGATATTATGTCTCAGGATTAAACAGTATCCATCATTCTTTAAAACTCCTCACAATACAAGCCCAGTTTACTTAATCTCTCTTCATAGGACAGTTCCACCATTGCGAGAACGAGCTTTTGTTGCACTCCTATGGCAATAATATCCTTCCTGAGGTAAAGAGACCAAAACTATACACAGTATTTCAGGCGCGGTCTAATCAAGGTCCTGTACAATTGAAGCAAGACTTCATTACTCCTGCACTCAAGTCCCCTTGGAATAAGGGCTAACATACTATTAACCTTCCTAATTGTTTGCGGTATCTGCATGTTAACCTTCAATCACTTACAGACAAAAACACCCAGGTCCCTTTGTACACCAATATTACATAATCCCTTCCCATTTAACAAATATTCTGAACATCTGTTCCGTTTATCAAGGTGAATAAACTCACATTATGCCACAATGTATTCCATCTGCCACATTCTTGGTCACTCACTAAGTCAATTTAAACCCTCTTGAAGTTTCTTTGCACGTTTCTCAGAGCACTCATTCCCTCACAACTGTCTGGCATGCACAAACTTGGAAATGTTGCACTTGGTCTCCAGATTCAAATCATTGATATGTATAATGAACAACCGGAGACCAAATACTTGATCTCTGTGATAGCCACAGCCTGCCAACACAAGAATGATCTGCTTATTCTTTGTCTTCTGTCTCTTAGTTAACCCAGAGCAGTACATGATGCCTTCTATCTCAAGGGCTTGAATTTTGATGACCAATCTCATGTAGGTGATTTTATCAAAAACATTCTGAAACTCCTAGTAAAATACATATACAGATTTCCCTTCATAATTCTGTTAGTACCCTCTGCATAATTCTGTTAGCAGAATCCTCAAAACACTCAAAGGTTGATGAACAAAGAGACCTTGGAGTGCAGGTTCATAGCTCTTTGAAAGTGGAGTCACAGGTAGATAGGATAGTGAAGGCGGCATTTGGTATGCTTTCCTTTATTGGTCAGAGTATTGAGTACAGGAGTTGGGAGGGCATGTTGTAGCTGTGCAGGACATTGGTTAGGCCACTGTTGGAACATTGCATGCAATTCTGGTCACCCTCCTATCAGAAAGGTGTTGTGAAACTTGAAAGGGTTCAGAAACAATTTACAAGGATGTTGCCAGGGGCAGAGGATTTGACCTATAAGGAGAGGCTGAACAGGCTGGGACTGTTTTCCCTGGAGTGTCGGAAACTGAGGGGTGACCTCATAGAGGTTTACAAAATTATGAGGGACATGGATAGGATAAATAGACAAAGCCCTTTCCCTGGGTTGGGGGGAATCCAGAACTAGAGTGCATAGGTTTACAGTGAGATGGAAAAGATATAAAAGAGACCTAAAGGGCAACTTTATCACAGAGGGTGGTATGTGTATGGAATGAGCTGCCAGAGGAAATGTTGGAGGCTGGTACAATTACAACATTTAAGAGGCATCTGGATGGGTATATGAATAGGAAGGGTTTGGAAGGATATGGGCCATGTGTTGGCAGGTGGGACTAGATTGGGTTGGGATATCTAGTCGGCATGGACGGGTTGGACCGAAGGGTCTGTTTCCATGCTGTACATCTCTATGACTCTAAATATGCTTTCCCATTCACAAATTTGTGATAACTATGCCCAATCAGATCATTAATATCCAAGTGTCCATTAATCACAATCTTTTCCTTCTAATGATCAACATTCCCACTGATTTTTCTTCCTTGGCTGTGGAATTTCTAGGTCCTTGCACAGCAGCAACTTTGAGGAGCAGAAGTCTTTCAAACCTTGATCGCCATGGACAGGGGCTCTCCAGTGGCTGTGCAAATGCACAGCTTTGCGGGAACTTTGCTACTGATGCAAGGCAAACAGCTTTGTAGTTCCTCCCACATTCTTAGATCGTGGTGTGACATTTGCTTCGTTCCAATATGCAGCAGCCAATCACAAATCGATAGAATTTTGAAAGATCCATTCAATATCTGCACAGCTACCTCTTTCAACACTCTGGGATGTAAACTATCAATCCCTGAGGACTTAGTGACCTTCAGTTCTATTAATTGCTCCAATACTACCTCCTTACTATAATAATTTCCTTCAATTCCCTTGGATCTCTAATACTGGGAGATTCCTTGTGCCTTTCTCAGTGAAAACAAACGCCAAGTAATGAATTAGGTTCTCTGCCATTTCTCTTGCCTCCATGATAAGGTCTTCTGACTTTGCCTGCAATGTGCCCACAGTTGTCTTAGCCAAATATTTTCTTCTTACATATCTACAGAAGCTTTTGCAGACCATTTTTATGATTTTTTTGATAGTTCACATTCATATTCTACTCTGAGTTTCTTGGTCTTTCTTTGCTATATTCTAAAATCTTCCCAATCTTCAAGTTTAACATTCTTGCTGGCAACTTTAGAAATGTCTTCTTTTAATCTTGTATAATCCATAATGTCCTTTGTAACTCATTAACTTCTTGGGTGTTTTTTTGCATCTTGAAGGAATGTACAAGTTGCTGTAAACTATATAATAATTCCTTAAAGACTATCCAATGCTTTTGGATAAGATCCGTTTATGCATTTTTTTAAATACCCCCTGCCCATTAGCTCCTCATACCCTCAAATTTGTCTGTTCTTTTGTTCCAATTTAACTTCAGATTGGACAACCTCACTTTCAAACATAATACAAAATTCTATCATGTTATGGCCTTAAAAAGGCTCCTTTACAGCTAGATTATTAATAAACCCTCTCGCATTACAGAATATTAGACATAAAATAGCTTATTCTCTTGTCAGGTCTCCAACATAGTATTCCAGAAAACCTGTTACTAAGACACACCAGAAATTCATCCTCTATAGCTTTTGTGCTCACTATGTTTACCCAGTCTAAATGTAGATTGAAGCCATTCCTGATTATTGTATTGCTCATGCCTCATGCTTCTCTAATCTCCTGGTTAATAGCATGCCAACACTACTGCTTGGTGGCCTATAAACAACTCCTGGTGAAGGGGTTATGCTTGATAAGTCAACTCTCCAGTTCCTCGGATGCTGCCTGACCTGCTGCGCTTTTTCAGCGCCACACTTTTTCTGATCTCAAGCATCTACAGTCCTCACTTTCTCCTATAAGCAACTCCAACCAATGCTTGCTGCCACTGGTCGTTTATTAGCTCACACAAGCAGATTCCATGTGTTATTCTTCTGATCTGACTTCACTAACATTCTAATCCTGTCCCTTTATTATCAGTGCCATGTACCTTTCTGTCTTCCCTTCCTAAATATTGAATATCCTTGAATATTCAGTTCCCAGTCTTGGTCATCCTGCAGCTATGTTTCCATAATGGCAATTAGATCACACCCATTTATCTCTATTTGTGGTTTTAAATCATCTGCCTTTTGTGTCCGTTCAGGTAAATGGTCCTTCAATTTGCCTTTTGGAAATTATTCCACACTAACAGGGTGATGATTATTGACTCAAACATCCATTAAATACTAGGAATTTGTTTCTTCTAGTACAAAAGAACAAACTGCAATCATTCTCAGCTTAACCCCCACCACCTCACCAAAGCAAGGGATGCAGTAGTTTCTCTCTTCTCCACCCTTGAGACCTAGAGTAAATTACTTTCAGTCAGGAGCTAAACAGGCTACATCTCCCTAAACATTGGCTGCAGCACAGCTCATTAAATCAAGAACTGCAGAACGTCTGGCTACCTACTCCAGTCAGAAGTGCTTGGGTTACCCTCTGTATCAACCACTGTACAGGTCATCTTATGCTCCCCATCTGCTACCTTGCCAACTACTCGAGGAGTGAAATGCAGACTCTGTAACGTATACATGTCAACAGATACACGGACATCCAAAAGTTCCATTTACTTCACAATGCATGAAATTAACTATTATCCAAGCTATTCTTACAAAACTACACAGCACAGATATTTAGTACTAGTATATGCCAATGTTTATACATCACGCAGATTATACTAATACAAAACAAAGCTGTATAATTTCACACTACTAGGACATACTTTATGCCCCCATCTTGAATTTTTTTAAAAAATTATTACTTAGAGAGCTTAAAAGTTCTTACCTGGTAAGTGTGTATTCCCTGAGTCCTGAATGGAGGTTCATGGCAGAGAAGGTCCCAATGCAGCCTCGCAAACGTTTATCTCGGCCCATCTTCCACGTTACAAACAATGGGCTACAAAACACAAAGCCATTCATTCCTACACAATAGAATCAGGTCGCAAGGATTGCACAGAACACAAACACCTGACACGAGACTCTGCTGGACAGATCAATCTAAAATGCAGACAGGAAGCCCAATGCCTCGAATACTGGACGATAACTGTGGTCCCTTGGGAGTTTTGGGTTTAGCTCAATAAATGTATTATTCTGACCTTAGCGGGAGATTTGAGGCATAGGACCAAGAGCTCAAAAGAACTTCTAATTTGTTGGTAATAACCTACAGTACTCAAATACAGGGATTATGCCAGCACATCAGAAATCTGGGATTAGCCAGGCAACTCAGAATATTCTTCAAGAACCTTGCAACAATCATATAAACAAAGTGGTAGTATCTATATTCTGCTACTGTTGACATTTAAAATCTAATCTGGAAATATGCAAATCAGGCTACATTCCGGTACTATAAAACTTCACAAAAAACACGTTTCAATATATATTTTCACACATGAATACGCTGGTATAATTCAGTACAGAACATATCCTGGGACGTCAAATATTCAGAATACAATCGATAACTGCAGAGATTCTGGTGCAGTACCTTGGGCAGAATATTGGTGATTATTAAACTCTTATCTGTTACGTATTTACAAGAGAATCACCTGTAACTACTTTGGCTCTACAAATATTTTGGCTCTACAGATATTCAGTATATAATGTGATGCTATAGATATGCTGATACAATGGGCTTAGAGCTCAGTAGGAGTGCATTCTGGAGTATGATAGCTATTAAAGGATCTCTAGTTATGTACCCAATATATCTGGGTTCCTGGTTCAGTCTTCCAGATTGTCTGATTTTAGCCCAATCTCTAGAAACTCTGGAATTATTCTGACATTTGAAGACTATTCTGTTACCTGGCATATTCTGGGATGAGTATTACATCAAATGTTATGGAATTAGGAATTATTCCAAATTTTCTGTGAAATGCCCCATGTTCTAGAATTTATGCCAAAGAAATCATTACTGGGGCATCAACTTGTTATTTTTACAATTTATATACATGGATAGATTGGTAAATTTGCTGCTAATACAAATATAGGTAAGGAAGTAAGCTGTGAAGGGAAGTGAAGATTGGGGACAATATTTCATCTTCACTATTACTCAACACTGGAGCCCCCCAGGGGTGTGTACTCAGCCCACTACTGTACTCACTGTTGCCAAATATCAGACTAATGCCATTTACAATTCACTGATGACACCATCATTGTCGGTCAAATCTCAGATGGCGACGAAACAGACTACAGACAGAAGGTGGAAGACCTGGAAAAATGGTGCACTGAGAACAACCTAGCGCTCAATGCTGGCAAAACCAAGCAACTCATTACTGACTTTCAGCAGGATGTTACTCATGCCCCCCTACACATTAACAGCACAGAGGGGGAACGAGTGGAGAGTGTCAAGCTCCTGGGAGTGGTCATCCACAAAAAGCTTTCTTGGACTCTTCATGTGGACGCACTGCTTACAAAGGCCCAACAAAGTCTCTTCTTCCTCAGGCAGCTGAGGAAATTTGGCATGACGGTGAATACCCTTGCCAACTTTTATAGGTGTGCCACCGAGAGCATTCTGTCTGGGTGTATCACTACCTGGTATGGCAACTACACCATTCAAGATCGGAGACGGTTACAGAGAGTGGCGAACCCGGCCCGAACCTCCCATCTATAGAATCCATCTACCAGGCCCGCTGTCAAGGAAAGGCCGCCAGCATTCTCAAAGATCCATCCCACCCCGGCAATGTTTTTCTACAACCTCTATCATCGGGGAGAAGGTACAGAAGCCTGAACACACGCACCAGCTGGTTTCAAAACAGTTTCCACCCTGAGGTTCAAATACTGAATGGACTCAACTCTTAACATTGGCCTGTACCTGTGTTTTTGTTTTTGCTGCTGTTTACCTATTATTTACTTATCTATGCTACTTTACTCTGTGATCTGCCTGTATTGCTCGCAAGGCAAAGCATGACAATAAATTCAATTCAATTCATTGTAGATAGGTTAAATAGGTAAAGATTTGGCAAATGAAGTAAAATACCAGAAAACATTAAGTTGCACATTTTAGCAGGGAAGAGAAAAAGTATTTTATCTAGGAGGTACCTGGGTATCCTAATGTAAGGATCACAAAAGATTAGCATGCAGGTACAGAAGTAATCAGGAAAACTAATAACACGTTAGTACTTATTAAAAGGAACTGATTAAAAAGATAAGGAGGTTTACTTCAATTATAGATTTGGAGACGCTAGTGTTGGACTGGGGTGTACGAATTCTCCACAACCACCTGATGAAGCAGTAGTGCTCTGAAAGCTAGTGCTTCCAAATAAACCGGTTGGGCTATAACCTGGTGTTGAGTGATTTTTAACTTCAGTTATAGAGGCACTGCTCAGACCACGTGTACAGTACTGACCTTTAAAGAAGGATATCGAATTGGAGGAATTTCAGAGACGCTTTGCTAACACAATGAATGGGTGGGTTGTCATACGAAGAATCATTGGATAGACTAGGATTGCATCCACTGGAAGTTATAAGACTGAGAGGAGATTGGATTGAAGTACACATGTTCCTACAGAGTTTTGACAGAGCGCATGTGGAAAGAATGCTTCCTCTTGTGGAAGAAACTAGAATTTGGGATCGCTGACTAAAAGTGAGAGGTTGGTCCATTTAAACCAGAGATAAACAGGTTGAGCATTTTTGAAACTGTCATCTCAAAAAGGCAATTGAAGCAGGGTCTTGAATGGTTTTTAAGGCAGAATTGGATTAATCCTTGACAGGCAAGAGGGTGAATGGTGATGATGGTGAAAAGCTTTCGGGAATAAACAGGGATGCAGACTGATCAGATCAGTCTTGATCTTGTTGAAAGGCTGAACAGCTGAGGGAAGCTCCAAGTGACTTCCTCCTGCTCCTGATGTGTACATTTGTAGATTCCAAGACTGCCTAGTATGTCAGGTATTCTGGAATTAACCTGCATGTTAACTTTAAGAGAATCCTGAACTAGGGACACCCTCAAGCTTGGGGCAGCATGGTGGCTCAGTGGTCAGCACTGCTGCCTCACAGTGTCAGGGACCCGGACTCAGTTCCACCTGTGGGCAACTGTCTGTGTGGAGTTTGCACATTCTCCTGGTGTCTGCGTGGGTTTCCTCCGAGTGCTCTGGTTTCCCCCCTCAGTCCAAAGATGTGCAGATTAGGTGGATTGGCCATGGGAAATTGCCTGTAGTATCCAGGGATGTGCAGGATAGGTGGATCAGCCCTGGAAATACAGGATTACAGACATGGGGTTGAGTCTGGGTTCAGCGTGGACTCGATGCGCTGAATGGCCAGCTTCCACACTGTAGGGATTCTATGATTCTATGACACTAAACCCCCTTGTGTTTCAGAATTCTGAAGCCTTTCACCATTTAGAAAACAGCCTCTGTCTCTATTCTTCTTACCAAAGTGCACAACCTCACACTTCCCCACAGTGCATTCCATCTGCCATTTCTTAGTCCACAGTCCTAACCTCGCCAGGCCCATCTGCAGCCTCCCGCTTCCTCAACACTACCTGTCCCTCCAATTACCTTTAAGTCATCTGCAAACTTAGCAACAATGCCCTCAGTTCCTTTGTCCAGATCGTGGAGGCATAACGTGAATAATCGTGAACCCAACCTGGACCCCTGCGGAACTCCACTCGTTACTGGCTGCCATCCTGAAAAAGACCGCTGTCTCTCTTCCTTCTGCCAGTCAGCCTATCGTCTATCCATGCCAATACCTTGCCCCTAACACCTTGGGCTCTCATCCTATTTGGTAGACTCCTGTGCAGTTCCTCATCAAGGCCTTCTGGAAATCCAAATCAATCATATCCCCAGGTCTCCTTTGTTGAGAAGGAAGCATTGCTGAAATCAGTCACTGAGCAGATAGAAGTTCCATATTAAGATATTCCAGTCCTAGATTGATCATTAAAAAATTCTAGATTTGATCAAGGACCAGATAATCTGTAATCAACTATATACCAAATATTCAGCAATTTGTTAGCTAGCTCAGTTGACAAGTTGGCTGGCTTGTGATGCAGAGTAATGCAAACAGCACTGGTTCAATTCCTGCATTGACTGAGGTTACCACGAAGGCCCCTCCTCTGAGGAGGGTAACCCTCAGATTAAACTCATCACTTGTCATCTCAATCAAATAAGAAAGCAGCCCATTGGTCCTCTGGGACTACTATGACTTTACCTCTTTATCCCAATAGGTTCAGGAATGTTGTCTTTTCACTCTCGAGTAACAGAGTGTGGAAAGACTGAAATGTTTACCAGACAGGTGTATAGCAAACCATAAAGGCGGCAAATGGTATGTTGGCCTTCATTACAAGAGGATGCAAGCTCAGACGTTGGGAGGTCTTACTACAGTTAAACAGCACGTGGGTAAGACTCCTCCTGGAGTATTAAGTGCAGTTGTAGTCTCCTTACCAAAGAGAGATATACTTGACTTATTGGGAGTACAGCAAACCTTCAATCAATCGATACCATGATGACAGTAGTGCCATTTGAGGAGAGATTGATTCAATTGATTCACTGTCATTTAGCAGGATGAGAGAGGATCTGATTGAACCATTTGAAACTCAAACAGAGCTAGATAGATTAGATGCAAGGAGGATATTCTCCTTGCTTGGGGAGTCTAGAACTAGGGGTGAAACTCTCAGCATATGGAGGAGACCATTCAGGGCCTCTCTGAGAGAGGTCAACCTGTGAATTCACTACCACAGAAGGCTATATAGGCCAGGTCATTGAGTATATCTAAAATAAAATTGCCTTTTTTTAAAAAAAGGTAAAGGCATCTGGGGTATGGAGGGAAAGCAGGAACATGGTATTGAGATACAGGGTCAGTCATACTCACATTGAGTGGCTGTGCTAATACTGCAATATAAATAACAATAGGTGCAGTACTAGGCAATGTACCACATGGTTATTGTTCAGAAGCTAAGTATTGTTTTGCCTACAGTGTCATTCGGTAGAACTCTTTTCTCTTAAACTGACTGCAGAGGTCAGGTGGCAAGCCTAGGCAATAATCAACAGGAAAATGAAGGGACAGATGTATACCCGAGATTGTAAAATAACGTGAAGCATGATCTTCAGCCCACTGCTGGGAGCTCGAAATGAAGGTGGTCAGATTTTGAAGTTGGAATCAGCCTGTGAGAAGGGTAATACCAAAAACATTTCCCCCATTTTGAGAATGACGAGAGATTGAATTAAATGAAATCTACTTTGACCGCTGCTCTGGACTCACTTGGAATTTAATGCATTCTCCAGACAAGGACAAATTTATTGTGGATCCCAAGCTCCACAGATTTGATCCAACCAGACCGGATCACATCAAAAGGGGCAGTTAAGAGTCGACCACGATGACGTGGCATCAGATTCCCACACAGAGCCAATTGGTACCAACAGCATGATTCCTTCCATTAAAGATCAAGAATGAGGTAATTGGGCTTTAACGACAAACCAACAGCTCTGGAACACTTTTCCCATCACCAGATTTTGCAAACTCAAATTCTCCAACAACCATGTTGGGGAGGAAACTCATTCTCAGGATTATTAACCGAGGCACTAACATGAACTCTAGACTCGGTGTTATCACATCCAGGTTTAAGCAAAGCTCGTCTGGCCCAGAGGTAGGGACATGATCCTTGCAAACAGGCACCCCCTCATGCTGAGATAGTGGACAATTTTTTCAATCAATCTGCTCAGAGATGTTACAACACACCTCTGGAACAAACGGGGCTTGAACCCAGGCCTCCTAGTTCAGAGATCAGGGCCCTACCATTACACCACAAGGCAACCCTCACGCTGTGAGAGAAATAAGGCAGCCTGCCTTGTTTCACAAATGGTTATCATGCCTGGAGATAGGCACAAAAACACTATGGCAAAAGGAAAGGGACAAGAATGGCACTGCAAGTCTTTTGAGCTCAAAAATAGTATCAATGGTGCATGCAGCCTAACAGAGGCCATTTTGGAACAGGCTTTAGTGTGCAGACAGCAGACATCCACCAGTAATCTACAGAGCAAGTGGAAAGCTCCTGTAGTGTAATGGTAGTGGCTCTAATACTAAGCCAGGAGGCCTGGGTTCAAGTCCCACCTGCTCTAGGCAGGTGTGTAATAGCATCTCTGAACAGGTTGATAAGACAAGACCTATAGAAGAGGCCAATCATGAAGTCAGTGTGGAACAATAATTTGACACCCGTGCAGCCAATCTTGCAGCTGAACACTCCAGGCAATGCCCTTTCTCCAGCTCGCACAGATATTCACACGTAGGACACATCCTGCTATCATGATCTAAAGGAATTATCGATCATTCAATTATTCCCAAACCTAGACACAAAACATTCTGAAAGTCAATCTGAGAGCCCATTTACTTGACTCCACTAAATGGCAGCATCAATTCTGTTTCTCTTCACAAGTGCTGTCTGATTGTTGACTTTCTCCATTTTTTTTTCTTATCGTGAAAACACAAACCCTAAACTGATTCAAAACGAATAGTTACCAAGCAATCTTGACAAATATGAACAGAGCTAGATCCCTATAGGATCCCTACAGCTCTAACAGCGATTTCAATGCACATTTGCAATGGGATGTGCAAATCAAAACTTGGTTTAACATTGTGTACGAGATGACACCAAATTAGGTAATGAACACGTCCACTGAAGGGGCAAGAGAATCCAACAGCAGGTTAGTTGCTTGGTTATTTTCACAAAGTGCTGGTGCTATCCAGAGCCATTTGAAAAGTCTACAGAGAATTGTGTGGTATGGGCTGAAAGGTTTTGCTGCTGACTTCGAGGCTTCTTCACAGACCCAACTGTTCCCCAATTCACGAGGGGAATAATAACCCTTCCTCTTGGAAGGTGGCATGACCAGAAGAACGAGCAAATGCCACAAAGAGCAGGATCAGCTAGTAAAAGAGGAAGGGACGGGGAGGCAAGTAGGGCTCCCAGCAGACTGAACACCACCGCATTTGCTCAGATTGTAGGCTCAACCCTGGGGAGGGTGCCACTGACCACATGTACATGGGCTTACAAGCAAAATGTTGCCACGCACTGGAACGGAAAGAGATACAACTCCCTCAACATACAGCTGGTGTGTAGCTGTAGGCAGTGAGAGTCATTGTTATACACCCATTCTGTGACATCCAACAGCGCCAGCTGTGTTTCAGCCAGCACAGCAAACCAAATGTGGCTGTTGGGAGACTAAGGGGACCCTAGGGTTAACATTGCTCTTATGAAATGACAGCCCTTAGCACCAGATATCTTTGAATCATATAATTGTCTCCATCACACTTTGCATACAGTAGTCACTGAGTGCAGGAGTGAGAGTGGGGTACAAACTAGAATCAGTGGTTAGTCCTAGTTTCCCAGTAGTCACCGTTTGGATTACTCTACGGCTGAAGTTATCCAGTGTGAAGTTGTGGACAGGGATAAGGTTCAGGCAGGACAAGGAGGAGAGGGGAAGGAGGAATGCAACAGTCCATGTTACCAAGAGAGCGCCTTTTCATAGGAACCGTACATGAGCTAATTCACAAGATCCACTGTTTCTCTCTGCACTCTTCACCCCAAAATAAACCAGTTCACAATTCCCTGCATTATATCCACCCGTCTATCTCCTTCAGAAATTCTGTACAATTCATCTCATGGTTTACAAGGCTTCTAACTATTGTATCATCAGCAAATTTTGAAATTGTACACTATACAAGGTCTCAGTCATTAAATATATCAGGAAGAGAAGGGCAAGGTTAGTAGTAACACCACTCCCCTTGGGAGCTCCAAGATAAAACACTCTCTGGTCTGAAAGACAACCACTCACTACGATTTTCATTCCTGTCATTCACTCAATTTCTGATTCACATTACCACTGTTCCGGTTATTCCACAAGCACTGAATTTGCTCACAATTCTGTTGTGCTGCACTTTATCAATGTATGCCACATCATTTGGATTACTCTTATCAACTTTTAGACATCTCAAGCAAATTTCTTAGACGCGATTTGCCCTCAACAAATCATTTCTGGCTTTCCTTAATTAATCGGTATTTGCCCAGGCGATTATTAATTCTGTCCCAAATTTAGAACTAATCACCGTTGTACATACTCTTAGTGTTGATTACAGTGCTCCCAACCAGTGCTAGGCCAGTGACTGCAGAATGGCTAGTGGCTTTCAGTGGAGAATATTGCAATAGCTTTGCCAAACAAGCTTGAGGAGTTCTAGGCTTACATTATTGGTTGGTTGACGAGACCCAGACCAACAGGGTCACTGGCAGAGTGGGCAGAAGGAAGATTGATGCTGTTGTGCTGAAAGGGGACTAGACGCTCACACTGAAAGGAGCCACCGCACTAGGGTGATGCCTCAGGCACCATGTAATCTGTTCGAGGACAGATCGCTGGGCTGTCTGCCAGTCACTTTGGGTACTGGATTGGCTGCATGAATAACAGCAGTCGAGAGTGTGATGCAGGGAAAAAAAAAATCAGCAGGTCAGGCAGCTTCCGAGGAGCAGGGGAATCGACATTTCAGGCAAAAGCCCTTCATCAGGCATGAATAGCAGCAGTCTAGGTTGGTGAGGCAGCATCATACACTGGATCATGGTGGTACAAATATGCAGATAGATCTGGCAATTCCTTGCTGGAAGGGATACCCTCTAAGGTCTGTACAAAGCCCTGAGCCGAGTTGCTGCTGGCTTCTCCAAGCAGCCAAACATTTAATAGAGTTTCATAGTAGGCTCCCCAATGCACCAAACATCTCTTTGTGCATGTGCATCAACAGTCTGCTGCAGCTTGATCCAAAGGCTTCACCCTGGTCCACTACAGCAGAAGTCCAGTGAGCTGGAACCACTACTAACCTTGCCCAAGTTGCAGGGTGTATATGCCCAGCGCCTCACCATATGCTGATCCCACCGCTAATCTAGACATGCAGAGTGTTTGTATCTGGGATCGTGAAGGAGTCATGGGATGAGGACCATTAAGGACAGAATCTGTATGCAATTACGTCAGACCCACCACTGAGCACATCGCCAAAAATGGGGATGTGCTCAGAGAATGGCCATTATAGACACCTCCATGGCAGTTGGTCCTCACCCAGACAGCTACTGCTACCTTTGCAGGTGTGCCACCTTCTCAAGGGGGAGCAGAGCGCCATGCAGTAATGTTTGGCTGATATGGGTGGATAGCTAGCAATATGTGAAACCTGACAGATGACAGCTTGAGGCTCCCAACAGTGCAGTGTGCACATGGGTGAGGCAAAGCATGATAAAGTCGTGATTGATATAGCTAGCGGATAGATGGATGACCAGGATGAGGCAATTAAACAGCAGTTGAAGCAGTTAATTCGACATGACATTTGAAGAAGCATTCGCTAATCCTGACCACTGGACTGGGGTCACTGAACTTCCACTTGGAACTGCATTTGCCAAAGTACATTCTTACCTAATTGTTGCCAAGGTGTCATTTGGAACACTGTTCCTACGCTGCTACCTTTCAGTGACCCCAATGACCCATCATAGGCTCCTCCCAATTTACCCCACTGTTCAGACAATGAGACACCTTCCCAGCGTTAGCTCAATAGCAGCACTGTCACTTCCAAATGGTTTAATTTCTACTCGAGCGCCACAAGTTGACACTGCACTTCAGTTCAAACAAAATGACAAGTTAAACCGATATCTATTCTGCCCTGACAGTTGCTTCAGAGTGATTAAAAACAATAGGGAAGTTCTTCCTGATGTACTGGCCAATTGTTATTCCTCAAACAAACTCACCAGGGCAGCCATGTTCATTTGGCAGATTGGGGCAAACTAACATTCATTTATCCTGAGTGACAACAATCACTATACTTCCAAAGACTTCATTGGCTGTAAAGTCTTTTAAGACAGTGACGTTCACTGTTTCTTGCTGAGACAACAAGCTGACTGGCATAAGAGAGACGCAGGACACTGATGGGAATGACCAGCATCACTGTACCTGAGATAATATCTACTGAAGATTCCAATTGTGGAACAATACCCACAGCCGTGGACTTACCTAAATAACTTCCCCGTAGCGTATCTTTGCAGGACTTAGAAGATTCCAGAACAGGGTGGACAATGCCAGAATAACATCGAAAGGACTAAAACAAGCTCCAACTCCGTAACATAAATTCTATAGCAAATAGTAGACACCACACCTGATAGGCAACATCACTCCTTCAGAGAGAATCTAACCAACTCCCCAAGACATTCAATGGCATTACTGTCATTGGATTCTAACTGCCCCCTAATTCCCCCACCCTGCCCGTACCAAATGGTGAACTGTTTCTCCTAATGGCATTGTGGGAACATATATACCACACAGACTGCAAGACATTCAAGGAAGAAGGCCACCACGACCTTCTCAACAGCAGTTAAGGATGGCAACAAACTTTGGCTATGCCAGCAATGCTCACATTCTATGAAGGAATTTCAAAAAGCATACATAGCAACTCAAGATGCTTAAATTATACAATATTGACCCTAGTGGAAGGGGTATACAAAGTCGTGGACAACTTTTTTCCTTAAAATGAAGGGTGACAGGTTTAAGATAAATGGTATTTAGAAGTTAAGGAGATATGAGGAGGAACGTTTTTATACAATAAGCTGATAGGATCTGGGATGTGCTTCTGAAGTGTGGGGTAAAGGTGGGGACAATGGAGACTTTCTAGAGGAAACAGGATGATCTGAAAAAGTAGAATGGGCAAGGTTTCAGGGAGAAAGTGGGCAAGTGCCATGAGGTGAGTTGCTCCTTCAGAGAGCCAGAATAAACATAATGGGGCCGAGTGTCCTCCTTCTGAGCAGCAACTATTTTAAGTTTCCATGAGGGGAAACTGAAGGCCTTTTCAGGACTCTACATAGATTTGGAGGTAGAGCAAAGAAGACTGAAGCACATTAGCCTGAAACCAGGATTCAAAGCTACAATTCAATTGCTTAAAGCCAATCTACAAGAGCGAAACAAAAGCAAAAAAAGCGAACACTGGAAATCCAAAATTAAAATTTAAAATGCTGCAAGTACTCAGGTTTGGCAGCATATATGGAGAAAATGAACAATATTTCAGGTCAGTGACTGTTCATCAGTATAGTGGTGTAGAATTGCCCTGAAACATCATCTCCACATTTTCTGTTTTTATCACAATGTGAAACTTCTAACAAACCTGTTACAAGAGATAGGAGAGAATCAACAGTTAATTATTTTCAAAATCTAATTCTGAACCTCTTCCAAAAGGTTCAGTTGGTAAATGCATTGTCAAGATAAGGAGCAGGAGGGGCTCACATCAGACCTATAGTCTGCACAATTACCCAAACTCATGCAAAATAGTTGTCAGGACCTCTTTCACAGTCACAATCCTGATCACTAGCTACCACTAAAAAATACACCTCAGACAAAAGACTTCCAGTTTGCAGCTTACCTACACTCAACTGCCCAGGCTTGCACAAGGGAAACCAACCTCGGCACAGAAGGAAGCAAGCAGTTATGGAGCTGTCATAAGATTATAGGAGCTTCAGGGAAGAAAGGATGAGAATGGAAAGGGAATCACACACACACACACACACACACACACACACACACACTGGGAGCAAGGTTCCCAGATGACACCTTCCCAACCCCAATGTAAAAGTGAGGGCCAGTCTCCCCCTTGCTCTTCGCCAACACTCCTCATAGCCATTCAAATCCCATTGGGCATTCAACCATCTTCGGGCAAGCCTTGCAGTCCCAAAGTGGAAAGGCTGGCAGCCCATGAAATGCTTCCTTAGTTTCAGTTGAAAACCTAACCCCAGAGAGCCTGGACTCATTACAGGAAGGCTCGCAGGTCCCAGTGAGGTCAGGAGCCGGAGAATGACAGAATGGTGGGCTGCAGCAGAGGGAGATGGTGAGATACCTCAGCCAGTGATGAGACCCAGACACATACGCAGCTACAGGGGATGGAAATAGATTTTTTTTTGGCAGGGCCACAAATGGGCACAAGATAAATAGGAGGCGGCACTCCACCTCTCAGCTCAATTACGTCAGTTTCGCAGCAGGAAAATCTCAGACGGCTGAAGGCCCAGCAGAGCTCAATGATGGAAACGAACCAACCCACCAGGCAGCATGTAATATTCTGGACATACATGCATTTGCAGAGCCAGTGCAACACAGACGCATGCATGCACACACTGACAGCACCATGGATCTACCTACAGTAAGCAGAGTGCAGCAGTTCAAGGCAGCAGCTCACCACCATCTTCTCAAAGGCAACT
Organism: Hemiscyllium ocellatum; assembly: GCF_020745735.1. Classification (NCBI taxonomy): domain Eukaryota; kingdom Metazoa; phylum Chordata; class Chondrichthyes; order Orectolobiformes; family Hemiscylliidae; genus Hemiscyllium; species Hemiscyllium ocellatum. The sequence goes on from NC_083413.1 coordinate 80,578,303, forward strand.
AGGTATAGGCAATACGTCATGGCTCAGTGAGTGCCACCTCCAGACACGAGAGCGAGCAACGCCTCCTCTGAGCCTGAGAGACCCAGATAAATTTCAAAACAACAACCAACGTCCTCCTTTTGATCAGATTTCCACTACTTCACGCTTGCATTGTCAGACAAGGCGGCATGGTGGCTCAGTGGTTAGCACTGCTGCCTCACAGCACCAGGAACCCAGGTCCAATACCACCCTTGAGCAACTGTAAGTGGGGTTTGCACGTTCTCCCCGTGTCTGTGTGGGTTTCCTCCAGGTGTTCCAGTTTCCTCCCACAGTCCAAAGATGTGCAAATTCGGTGGATTGGATTGCCCATAGTCTCCAGGGATGTGCATGCTCGGTGGATTAGCCATGGCAACGCAGGGTTACAGGGGTAGGGAAGATGGGTCTGTGTGGGATGTTCATCAGCGTGTCGGTGTGAACCCGATGGGCCAAACAGCCTGCTTCCACACTGTTGGGATTCTATGATTCTATGACAGAGGAGAAACAGGACTGGCATCAGCTTCTCAATCATCTTTTTACAATTTCACCCTGCCATTTTTAGATGCGGTACAAGAACAGTAGCAGTAAATTACAGGTATACATTGCCAGAACTGCTCAAAGTGTCTGGAGCAGACAGCAAGCAGATACGTTAAATAACCTCATTTTGTTTGAACCTATTCACTGACACAATGAGCAGGTAGGTGGCTGGGAATGTAAAAGCTCACATTTGTTGACACTGCAGCATCTCCTTGCATTTGTAGCTTACAGATCTCTAGGCTCTGAATTCAGTCATTGCAATCAACTCCCACTTTAAACACTGCGAGGGGAAGAATGCGTGATTGACTGAGCTTTACATTGACCTGGAAGACTTAAATCATTTAAATGTTCCTCACCTATGCCCTACTCCATCACAATTTGAAAATTGTGAATTGAAACAGATAATAAAAATGGAATCAACTCTCAAAGGCCAGTGAAGGCTGGGCCCAATCTCCCACAGAATTGGCTTGGTGTTGGCTGGATCAATGTGGAAAACCTTTTTTTTTATATAAACCAGTAAAATTTTCCCAGGGTCTCAAAATGCTAAGGCATCAATACTGAGTGTTATAGACCCCACTCCAGAACAGCTGTAGTGAGATCACCCAAATATACACCGGCTCAGGAATGCCACATGGGGAGTCTAAACTTTCGCCTTCTGCATCACAGTCAACCCAAAATACAACTCAGGCACAAGTCCAAACTATTTGTGCGACTCAATGATAGCATTCCTGTCTCGCTCAGAGGTTGTGGGTTCAAGCCCCACAAGATTTGAATCGGCAATTAACTCTGCTTACTCAGTGCACCGAGAGAGAGTGCTACATTGTCATGATCTCAGGGGAACCATTGAAACAGCTCACTCAGATGGACCTGAACAATCCCGTCCATTCATTGATTGTTGATCCAATCATTATTTGTGGAACTGCATTTGTACAACAGTGATTATACAGCTAAAGTGTCATGAAATACTCGAATTGTGAAAAGTACTGTGTAAATGCAAGCGATGTGTCTGGCAATTCTCATGCCAAACCATTTTTCAAATGTTAGGAGCTCATCTTTTCAAGTTCTTCACATTCCTATTAAATTCCCTGCCCTGAGTTTAATCGACCAACATTTCATCTATCTGATTTAGACCATAGCAGCATTGGGCTGAAAGTGTTTGGCAGATCATTGACACTGTCTTTAGTCTTTCTCCCACTTCAACAGCTCATGTGCAATCTACAGAGTTTGTGTCACGTGACCTTGTTTCAATAAACACCATTTTACAGTTAGCCACGTTGAATTATGAAAGGCCAGTGACAAACCCACCTTAGCATCGTTATCAAGGACAAAGAGGAGACTCGTGTCTGGTCAGTCTGGACTGAAATTCAAGCCAAGTCTCAGAAATATGGCAGCAGCATCTTTTTTGCTTTAAACCAAATGTGCTTCCTATTCCAACTGCTAAAGGAAACCATGCTCCATGCTTCCAACAAACAGTTATTAGGCCACCTGCTAGGAAACAAGAAAGCAGCCCAAGCTCCCTAACCTGCGAATGCTTGGTGGTAGGATGCAGCCCAGGAGCTCATAGAAGCATAGGAGTGAAATCCTGCACAGTGTCTAAATGGTACAAGTAGCACATTGCATCTAAAAAGCCTTGGCACAGGTCACCGCCCAGCTTTGAAACAGCCTCTGTGCCGATCTGAAGAGCACTTATGCAATAGCAGTGCTGATTACTGAACTGCATCCAAATGACTTCAGCAATGGTGACTACACTTGCAGCCAAATGGCTCTGGCACAGCTTGCTGGACAGAGTCTAAACAAATCAGCAAGCATCCCTTAGCTGAAAGGAGTGGCTAGATATTTTGCTCTCAGGTTACTGACAATACAGTACTGCAATCGAACCGGCTGCCAGGTAAGCAGGGGACTAACTCGCAGCCACTTCTCCCAACCATTCCCACAGCATTATGGCTGAGATCAGCACTCCTTCTATGGGAAATCAGAGAAACACAGCTCACTAATACACCAGGAGGAATGTAGCGTTAATCTACCCCAACACACGCTAATCACCCAGAGAAGAAGAATCTTGTTCATTTGACGAGGGGACTTACCCTCATGCTTCACTAATGTCCCTAAGTGGGAAGCATCAATGGGGAAGTGTTTGCTCCTCTCTACATTGAGTAGTATAGCGACTATCCTTATCCTGCAGTACTCACTATGGGTCATTGGTGAACCTGGGTGATCGGGGCAGTGGGAATCCGTACAGATGACAGTACAACACATCAAAGCAGTAGCAGCACATCTCTGCGGTCACCACCAAGTTCCTCACATTCACTCCACTGGTTCCACTGAGCCCAGTTCCGTTCGGACGGTTTCCCACTGTGGTCAGCCCAGTCACAGGGCTGAGTGCAGAGTTCAAGGAGTTCAGGTTCCCATTGCTCTCCCGGTTGTTCCTCTCGCAATGGTTCTGGCTGTAGTTGTGGTTCTGGCTGTGGTTGTGATGATTCCCCAGGGCTGTTCCAGACTGCAGGCCAGGCACCGAGCCACAGCCTAGGCCCGTGCCGGGGTGGTTCAGCTGATTGTGAACATTGCTGCCCGATAACTTGGGCTTCTTCACTCCACAGCAGCCCGCTGCTATCTTCTGCTCGAGCGTTGGCTCCACTTGAAGGCACCGCCTCTTTCCCATCCTCCTCTGTAACACAGTGTCAGCACGGCAGCCTGACAAGAGAAGGTCCAACAATTAGAAACATGACACAAACTGAGATAACACACTAATTGTTCATTCTTACAGAATGAGCATTAAACAAATGCACAACACATTATTCAGAAGTAATCACAGGGTAAAACTAAGAATTTCCCTCACCCCCACCACCACTAAAATGCAAACACTTCATACCAAAGCAGATCAACTATGACAAATTGCCCAGGAATGCAGTCAGATTCTATCCTTCTGATCTTAGGTTGGTTCGAGAAAATATTTCTATAGGCTATGCAGAAGTTACAATTCATCTTCAGTGCTGGTAGAAACAGTTTGGATCAATGAACAGAGAACAGTAATCATAGGTACTTTAAGTGAATTCAGTTGGTCAGTTTTATAAGTCGTTCTAGTGCCAATGTCCTAAATTGGGGGGGGGGGGGGGGGGGTCAATGGATCAGTGTTTACACACCTCCTCCAATTCCATCAATATCCAGGTGCCCCAGGAAAACAAGTGATCCTACCAGTAGACTGGATTCCAAGAGAAAAGTAAAGACTTCCAGAACAGCTCTTTGCTGAATCCCAGTCAGCCCAAAGCCATTAGTCTCAACCTTGGACAACCCTCTGAATTTATGGTAATAGGTTAGCGCTCCAAATTCTATAGCATAATGTTGACAGTCTGGTGGTGTCAAGTGAAATCTCATTGGCATGGCGTGCCACCCAACACTCCGTTAATGTATAAGCCCATGCCAGACCAACAATAGATCAGAAGGTGATCAATGTGAAAAAGATGGAGGGGTGACCATTTCGAAGTTTACAAAAACATAAGGGGCATGGATTGGATGAATAGTCAAGAATATTTTCCCAAGAGTAGGGAGTCCAAAAGTAGAGGGCATAGTTTTAAGGTGAGGGGGAAAAGATTTAAACGGGGCCTAAGGGGCAACTTTTTGTTTTACACAGAGGGTGGTGTGTGTGTGTAAAAAATGAGGTCTGCAGATGCTGGAGATCACAGCTGCAAATGTGTTGCTGGTCAAAGCACAGCAGGTCAGGCAGCATCTCAGGAATAGAGAATTCGACGTTTCGAGCATAAGCCCTTCAGTGTGAGAGTGTGTGTGTGTGTGTGTGTGTGTGTGTGTGTGTGTGTGTGTGTGTGTGTGTGTGTGTAATGAGCTGCCAGACGAAGTGGTGGAGGCTGGTACAATTACATTTAAAATGCATCTGGATAGGTACATGAATAGGAAGGGTTTGGAGGGATATGGGCCAGGTGCCATCGCGTGGGACTAGATTGTGTTGGGATATCTAATCAGCATGGACAAGTTGGATTGAAGGGTCTGTTTCCATGCTGTACATTTCTATGACTGATTGACGTGCCACTCCCATCATGCGAAACACAACCAAATCACTTCCGTCTGCTCAAACATTGCCAATCAACAAGAGTGTCAGGGCATCGCAAGCATGTACAATGGCCTAAATATCTCAAGTGCACTGTAATGTAGTGCTGTATTGAACTGTAATGTAGTGCTGAATGAAGAAATGCAATGAGAATCTTTATTATGTGACTCCAAACAGCAATTCACCCAATCAGCATCAACCCATTTATAACAGCTATAGCACCGCTACATAACATCACACCAACAGTGCTACTCAGTCACAGCACTATTCACACAAGTCAGAATCATACCACCCAACATCAGGTAAAAGCACTGTACACTACACTATCTAGATGCAGCAGGGCCACACTGTATCAAACACCAGCACTGGGTCCAGCATCATTCAGCTGACCTCATCAGGTTATTTCCAAGCTACGTCACTGTCATCCCCTTTTGGAAACATTTCTAATAGACATCATGTCAACCATAATTAACAGCATTTCTCCCCAATTTCATGCCAACAGCATCTCAATAATTAAAACCTCTTGGTATTGTACTTATAATGGCAAACAGGCTAAACGTTTCAGGTGAAATGATGAACCGTTTTAACAAAGAAAAAAGGTAAAAAAAAACAATCAAATTCTCCCCAAGCCTGGCAGCTTTCTTCAATAATCTGAGCACTACACCATGACAAAACCTAAGCCCAATAGCAGCATAGTGAAATCAGAAAACAAATCAAGAAAGTGTGGCCTCAACAACAGAAGAAATCCATCTGAAAATTCTGGGGACACGGGTTCAAATCCAACCGTGGCATATCGTGAAATCTGAATTCAGTTGTGGAAAAAAAAACTGAACTAAAACTGTAAATTCAGAGGCACGATGTAATTACTGTTTTGAAAATTAGAATTGTCAATCAATTTGACTAACTTCCTTTAGGAAAGGAAATCTGCTATCCTTACCTGGTCAGGCCTGTATGCAAGCCCAGACCCAGCAGCATGGCTGATTCTTAACTGCCCTTTGGGCAAGGAGGAACAGGCTATAGATACTGGCCTAACAAGGGATTTCAATGTACGAACAAATTAAAACAATCTGGCTTTGTATGTTTATATTTTCAACATCCATGTTGACATAACAGAATATAAAAGGAGATGCTTCTTAATTAAACGGTTTGATTTGGAATCAATTCCTGCATTACCAGAACAAAGACAGAGTATCTGGAAGACAAATGGTCAGACCTAAAGCAATGTCAAGCAAGACCTGACCTTAATTAGATTTCAATAAAAAAAGTTAAATCCTTGGCTTCAATACTAGATTATATAGAAATATACAGTAGACAGTTTTATTTACTTAGAGCCACCAGTCACTTCCCAAATACTAGAAATTAAATCAATACAAGTACACCATGTGAATTAAGTCAAAACAGGAATCAGACCTGACATTATAACCTATATGACATACGAACTGAAACTCCCACAGTGTCATTCAACCTAATCAGTTTATAATGTTACACGAAGCATTCCGGACCCATCATGCCATAATTACAGGCTCCATACCAGATAATAATGTAATGTAATTGCAGGATTATACTGCAGCGTAATTAAAGGCTGAATGTCAGATTATACTGCAGTGAAATTATAAAATCAATAGTGGATTATGTGGAGCTGTAATTACAAAGACGTGCACCAGGTTTTTCAGAGGTGTAACTACAGGCAATATAATAAATTACACTGCAGTGTACTGGACTACACGCAAGGTTCACTGCGAGCTGTGCACTGGATTATACAGAAGGTTCACTGCAGGCAGTGCACTGGATAAAACGCCCAGATCGTGTACTGATTTATACAAAGCGATCATTACAAGCAGTGTGTCAGATTATGTGGAGGGGTCAGCAGAGGTTGTGTACCAAATTATACTGCAACATAATTGCTGGCTATGTACTGCATTATGCAGATGTATAATTAGACTGTGTATCAAGTTATCCACAGATATAAATAAGACAGTATACCAGATTATACTGCAATACAATTGTAGGTGTACACAAAGATATTGAGATTTAATTACATAATATATAGCAGACAATACGAAGGTGTATTATCAGGTTATATCTACAGTTCACTTCTATTAAATTTATTTTTTGTCTAATGAGGAGAAATGGCAGGACATTTCAGTCTTGTGAAATGCATATCTTGTGCCATGTTGGAACTCCAGGAGGTTTCTCAATGCCTGAACAACCAAGTGTGCAGGAAATATCGCCAGTTTAAGGATGAGACGTTCTAAGTTTCAGAAGTTGAATTCATTGCATTGCATCCATGAGGCTGAGATACACAAGGATAGAATATTGCTACAGATGTGACCACTCTGCTTCTTGTGAATGTCCAGGTAGAGGGGAGTTAGGCTGTTACAAGCAGGGGAGGAGGAATAGGTAAATCATGCACAAATCTCCTAACTCTCCATCCAGTACTCAACTCTGGGTACTTATGGGATTGAAAGTTCCTCTGGCGAGTGCACCCAGCACCACGTTCACAACAAGCTCAACTGTACAAGGGACCAAGAAGAAGCTCGAGAAAGAAAATAATTGGGTATTCAATACTTTGTGGAGGAGTCTGGCTTTTCTGCACCTGCAAACGTGGTCACAGGAAGACATGTTGCATTCCTGAAGCCAGGTGGCTTGGCTGCAGAGCACTTTGGGCTCGTGAGCAGTCAACATCGCAGCTCATATCGGTAACAACTTGGGTGGAAAAATGGGTGCAGCCCTCCAGTCAATCTTTAGCGAGACACTGGTGGTGTCTCAAAAGCAATAACATCCAGATTTACACTCTGTGCCACCAAACATGAGTCCAGAAATACAAGGATACATTGTATGAATACATGGGGTGGGGGTGAATGTGGTGCAAAGATGGGTTTCTGGGACATTGGGACTGGGTCTGGGGTGACGAAGGTCTGTACAGGACAGAAGAATTCAGCAGAATGGGATGGTGGGACAGTTTGCTAATGCTGTGGAAAGGGTTTAAACTAACTTAGCAGAGGATAGGAGCCGAGACGCAGTATAAAAGAAAGCAGAGATGACATACACAAGGTTTGGGAAACACAGATAGCACCAGAATAAGAAAGGAAGGTAATGCGTGGGCTCAGAATGAGTAGCAATGCAATGAAATCCAATTTAGCTTTACAATGCATGTGTGGAAATGCACACAGAATCACTGCAAACTGCAGGTATAGTTCGCCACACGGGAATGTGATGTCTGCAACACCATGCAGACGTGACTCTATAAAGAGCAGGAACGGGCACTGAATATTTCCAAATACAAGATGCCGTGGAAAAGAAATGAAATAAAGGACGAGGAGGAGAACATTATAGCATCAGTGATACAAAGTGCCTTGGAGGTGGCAAGGACATAAAGAAACAGTAGTGGTACCATTACACAAGGATGTATATTCTATGAGCTACCAATGTATTTTTCCTAATCAATGCATCCTGTTGATGAGAGTAATGCAGTTGAGGTAGTGTACATGGATTCCCAGACTGGAATGGATGAAGTGGCACAAAATTATAAAGTTGAAGCTTGCGGAATGAAGGGAACTTGTGGCAGCGTAGATACAAATTGGCTAAATGACACCAAACAAGGTGACAATTAGAGGAAGTTACACAGTGGTACCTCCACAGATTGATTTGAGGATCAAGGTCTTTTTTAAAAATATATTAATGACCTACATTTGGATGCATAAGATTAGTGATTGGCAAAAGAACCATGGGCAGGATGAGGTAAAACATTATTATTTCTATTTAATACATTACCTGAAAGGTTGGTGGAGGCAGATTCAAATCAGGGTTGACAAAAATGATTTGGATAAGCAGCTGAGGAATAATTTGCTGGGCTACAGGGAAAAAGCAACAGAACAAGACAACTTGAGCTGCTCTTGCACAGATCTGACACTGACAACAGACCCAAATACCCAGCATCTCCTGTGCTGTAACAATTCTATGATACTGTTGTGCATTGGATTATGCTGAAGCTAATTACGGGCTTTATGCATCATGCAGTACATACAGAGCTTCTTCATAGGAGTGTTATCAAACAAAAACTGACGTTCTGTCACGTGAAGGATTATTAGGCTAAAGGATTTGAGGAACAATTTAAATGGCGCAGGGGGCAGCATAACAGGCTGAGCATGGGATTCTCATGGGGTTAGTCACAGACTATGTAGGCACTGAAGGCTGATAGGATTAACCAGATGACATATGTACAGGATCATGAGGGGGTTAATCTTGGGCTATGTACGCAGTGGATTCCAATAGTGTTAACGATATGCTCTCTGCTGGATTCCAGTGGGGTTAAACACAGGCTATCCACTATCTTCCAATGGAGAATAAGAGGTTATACACTTTATTGTGACGGAGGATAATTACAGGCTACATTCAAATGGGGGTGATTGTAGGCTCTATAGTATATTCTGATAGGGGTGGGAGAAGATAATCACAGGCTGGATACTGTATTCAAATGGGGGGGATAATCACATGCTATATACTATATTCTGATGGGGGAATAATCACAGGATATGCACTATATTTCTTGGGGGATAATCACCAGCCAGACACTATATTCTCACGGGGATAATCCAAACAGTTTGCACTGGGCTCCGATGGGGTTAATCACAAGCTACAGTCATTGCTAATGGGACTGATCAGGGTTTCTGACATTTTGGCAGCCGGGTAGCAGATCATTTTGCCAGTCATTTCAACTTCACTCAGTGGTAGGTCAAATTTAAACTTTCAATTCTTTTTCCAATTTGTTGTGTTCCCTTCTGAAAAGAGTTTATGACAACTAGACACAACCCATGAATGCGACATTGAAACAGGAAAATCCTGTGCAAGCTGAAAGTGCTCTTCCACAAAAATGATACATATAAATCAAGTCAAAAAAAGTTTTAACGGTAGAAGCAGTCTGAACTGACTATTTTAAACTGCTACTTCACAGTACAGAATGAGTTTTTCCTGGAAAAGAAATGCTGTCATGTAGGTATCAGAACAAAAACACAAGAATATTAAATCTCAACAGGGAACAACAACTTATACTATATAGATAGGGTATCCTTTGGTTGGCAAGTGGACCCTGGTTGAGGAATTGCCATGGTGAGTGCACCAGAAAACAGTGAACTGTCAAGCTTTTGGTTAAACTGTATGGCAATTGTAAGCCATTGTGTGCGACAATAAAGACAGAAAGTGAGGGCTACAGATGCTGGAGTATCAAAGTTGAAAAGTGTGGTGCTGGAAAAGCACAGCAGGTCAGACAGCATCCGAGGAGCATGAGAATCGATGTTTTGGGCATAAGCCTTTCATCAGCAATTGGGGGGGGAACGCTGAGAGATAAATACTAGGGTGAGGGGAAGGCAATAGGTAGACGCAATAGGGGAATGATAGTGATAAGGCAGAGGTGAGGGTGTAGCGGAGAGACTGAGCCCTCTTGAACTGTCCCACCTGTCCATCTTCCTTCCCACCTATTTGCTCCATTCTCCCCTCTATCACTATCAACGCCCTCTTGCATCTATCTATCTATCTATCTATCTATCTATCACCTTCCCAGCCACTTTCCCCCCCCACCCCACACTTGTACTTAGCACTCAGCAACCTCCCACCCCACACACACATTCCTGATGAAGGGCTTATGCCCGAAACGTCGACTCTCCTGCTCCTGGGATGCTGCCTGACCCACTGTGCTTTTCCAGCGCCACACTTTGACTCTGTGACAATGAAGCTAAGTCAATTCAAACTCAGACCAGTTAAGTAGACTGACTGGTCAAGTCAGTTGCTCAAGATTGGCAGCCAACTATTCCCTAGCATATTCTCCATAGCAATACATCCACCAGAGTCCACTTAGCAAACTGCATCATCTTCTCGTGCAGTATAAAAATTGATCTCCTCTTTGAGGTTTGGTACTCTTGCAATTTTATCCTAATGTATGAAAGACAAACAGTTTCAAGAGTATGCCTCTTGATTATTTTAAAGGAAAATTAGCAAAGTTCCAGTCAGCTAATCAGAACAGTAGCAAAGAGCCCCAGCATCTATTATGTTTCCAGAGATGGAGCTCCAAAACCTAGCTATTAATTTGCCACATAGAGTTCACCAGAGTTCTTCCATCATCTACAGGAACACCCCACATATTCCATTGGAGCCTATGACACTGAAAGGTTTAAAAGCATATAATGCCCAGAATTTCAAGCATTAGGTCAGTGCTTCTCAATTGTTGGCCACCACAACCCCATATCAAAATTTTAATTCTTGCCATCCGCTAGTGAAAAATGTGAGAGTGGAGTAAAGAGGGAACACAATTCCGATAATGCAGTTGGAACTCCATGATGGCCATTGCTGCTACAGCAGTCAGGATCCCAAAAATGCAGCTTGCAACTTTGCCTGGTGATTCAACCCCCTTCCCTGCATTAAGTTGAAATTACAACTTCAAAGTCACATTCTTAATCTATACCAAGGGATGGTTCCAGTTTCTGGATTAGTGGTGCTGGAAGAGCACAGCAGTTCAGGCAGGATCCAAAGTGCAGCGAAATCACGTTTCGGGCAAAAGCCCATTTTGCCCGAAACGTTGATTTCGCTGCACTTTGGATCCTGCCTGAACTGCTGTGCTCTTCTAGCACCACTAATCCAGAATCTGGTTTCCAGCATCTGCAGTCATTGTTTTTACCTCGATGATTCCAGTTTACCCATCTAGAAAATCATTCAACACATAGTAAGCTTTATTTTAGTTATATCACAGCCAGTCCAAAGCTGAGGCATGTAAAATCATATCAACTTCCATCGCTACAACATCTTTAATAAATCCAAAGCACTCAGTTCAATGCACTCACCTTACAAATCAGACAGAAATCAACACACTCAATTTCAAAATCAGAACTAAGCCACACATTTCTTATCAAATATGTAGAACACCTTTACACAATCTAACTTTGCATATAGTGAATTCATCGTTTAGTCTCAGTCAACACTGAGGGTTCTAAATGAGATTGCATCACATTTTGAACACTACATTCCAATATCTAGCATTCTTTTTCAATGAGATGGGATACAGTCTAATAACCTGGAGCTTCCACAAGTAGATCTAATGCCCATGATTACAACAGGTCTTTGATAGTGGGCTATTTGGGAATGTACACTTAGGTCCAAATCTTGGGTGAAATGTGAAGTGGAGATCTTAGAAAATCAGGCACCAAGTCAGTCAATATCCTTGTTGCATAATGCAATGAAGCAAATTGGTTTTTTTTAAAAACTACATTAAAGGCACTTAAAAATGTAAGTGGTCGTCACTGAATACAAAACAATAAGTACTATAGCAAAGGATCGAGTGAGCTCCGCTATATGTTCTCAAGTTTGGAACTTCCCATAACAAGACCTCAAGTTAAGCCCTGAGAGAGAGATTGAGGAATTTACATATATCATTAAATCTGCCCTGTGTCAACACATGCAAAGCAAGATGGTTGTCAGCACTTAGAACATGTTCCTGAAGGGCTCAACAGTTTTTATTACGATGTCAATAATTTTCCAAATAAAAACGTCGGGATAGGGTTCTAAAACACAAACTGCAATACATTGTAATCTTTCCAGTCTGGAAATCTATTACCAAGGAATTTTCTGAGCATATCTAAACAACTCTTAGACTCAACTGCTTGCACACTGCAACAATCTAGATGGAAAGGGTTTAGTGAAGATAATAAACATTCAATTATACTTCAGTTTTGGAACAAGCAATGCGGGTATCAAGTACAGTACTAATATGTTAGCACTCCAACGTCACCTTGTAAAGCTGGGAATTCTGAAATCCACAAATCATTCAGTCCAGGATTGGAAAGATTACAGTGATTGAGGATTCACTAAGACTCGGATGACCACCCCTACTACTGCATCTAGTTTTCTTAATGAGACACACAGCCACAAATTCTGTCACGAATTTGAGTTTCCACATTAGTCCCAATAACACTAGAAAGAAATCGAGGGTCCTCACAATGAGAAGTCACATTGACAGTTCACCTTTTATTACAAATTTTAAAGGTTAGAAGCTTTGAGTAACAACTTGGCAGCACACTTAATTTTACACCAGAAGTTTGTGGCCCAAACCTCATGTACAATACTGAAGGAACGCTGCCTGTCCTAGAACAAAACAGCACAGAACAAGCCTTTCGGCCCTCGATGTAGTGCCGACCTGTGAATTAATCTAAGCTCATCCCATCATCATCATCATCCATGTGCTTATCCAAGGATTGTTTAAATCTCCCTAATGTGGCTGAGTTAACTACATTGGCAGGCAGGGCATTCCACACCCTTACCACTCTCTGAATAAAGAACCTGCCTCTGACATCTGTCTCTCAGTTTGTAACTGAGGTTATAAACGATGTGTTAAACTGAAACACTTTGTCTGGTCCTTTACTTCAGTGTGACGATGTTGTCACTTTAAGGAAGTTATATTTCATCCTTGAGTTTTTTTTAACCAAAAGAGAGAGTGTAAAGGCAGAGGTGCCAAAATGTCTCGGAAAGGGCCTAGTTTAACAATGGCAGGCAAATGGCCGGTTCTCCCAGTTCAGGTTTTTCTGGTTTGGTTTTAGTTTTAGTAGAATATCTGCGACCAGCAGTTTGTCAGAAGCCGCTGCAGTGGAAAAATGTGCCGTGCTTCAGCAGATGATCCCTGCCTGACTTTTCTCTCTGAAATCTCTCCTGCCTGTCAGAACCAGTTTGATTTTAACTTTCTTAAGGTGTGTTTATGGGATGTTATGGGAATTGGAACAACTTCTTAATTAAACTGCAATATCGAGTTAGTTGAGTTTTCAGATAATTAAGTACTTTTCTGAATATCACCCATTGCTTTTCTGGAGATTTGCCAGTTAACAGCTTAATTCAGTTTAATTATTCTCATCATTGTCTTAACCAACATTACTAAAACCACGATTTGCTGGAAAAACTCAGCAGATCTGGCAGCATCTATGGAGAGAAATCAGAGTTAATGTTTCATATCCAGTGACCTTTCTGCAGACTTGAGCAAGTTCTCCGGAAGGATCACGGGACCTGCAACGTTAACTCTGATTTCTCTCCATAGACGCTGCCAGGCCTATTGAGCTTTTCCAGCAATTTCTCTTTTTGCTTCCAATTTACAGCTTCAGCTGTTCTTTTGTTTTGAATCACCAAAACCATAAAATGTCATAATCGTGCTGAGGGTGCAGTGACTGCGACATTGGATAAGTAATAATCACGTAATACAAAGCGATTCACTAACCACATTTCTTACAAACATCTCAGGGTGCTTTATTGTGTTTTGTAGAAGTATGTACCCTTATCCCAAAGTTTCCAAATCAAGAATCTGATGCCTTGGGCTTCCAGGGAGAGGTTAAAGCACAAACATTGTGATGTTTAGAAACACACTCTCCATTCAGTTTCTTGAGGATTCTCAAAGAGCAGCCTGTTCTTTCACACCGTGATGGTCAGGAAATGGCCTTAAATTAGGAGGACAGTCTGTTACTGCAACAGCTGGTCAATTAAAAGGTCTTTCAGCACAGCCTAAGGCCTGAAGCTTCCCAGTTTGCAACTTATCAGCTCAGAAAGTGAGCATATCGTTTCTTCATGCGAGGTCTCATAGGACTCTTTTGGATTTGTCAATTTGTATCCTATCAACACAGACTGCAATACCAAATGACTCAGTAGGGAGGTTTCTCACAGAGCATCTCTCATCTTCAGAGTTAATAAACTACAAACAATGTCAGCATTACACAGCACCTTGAGCAGAATAGTTATTCATCCCATCTCAAGATCTGGGCACCACTGAAATTTGGTATCTATCCCTAAATTCCCTGAGATAACTACAGTGGTTGATACAAATGAATAGCTTGCAATGCTGCGTCACAGGGCAGTTAAGAGTCTCACACATTTAAAAGGGACTGGAGTCACATTTAGGCCAGCGCAAATCTCCTCTTCGATATTTGTGAATTAGTTGGCGTTGGACAACTGCAGCTTTTATTTTTAATTGAACAAAAACTCTTAAACTGCCGCAGTGAGACTTGGGCAGGCCTCTTTTTGATTGTTGTAATTGTGTCTGATGTTTGGAAAAGCTACAATACCAAAGGCATTCCAGTAATATGCTTCCAATTGCAATAAATCCTCCTCCTTTTCCTGACAGCAGTGCAGGAATATATCAGGTTGACAGCAGTGGCTGTAGCTGTCCCTGGAGGTTAGAAAGCATGATATCCAATCACATGACATGCCCAGAATTAGCAAATTTTGCTCTATTTATTTTTCAAGGTTGGTTTGCCTGAAATTTGAGTATGTTTGCGCAGCATTTTGTGGTTGCTTGTATGGTTGATTGTACCTTCCCTAAAGTCTGAATGTCCTTCCTCTGCTGGAGTACAATGCATTAGAGTCAGAGAGTGATAGAGATGTACAGCATGGAAACAGACACCTCGGTCCAACCCGTCCATGCCGACCAGATATCCCAACCCAATCTCGTCCCACCTGCCAGCACCCGGCCCATATCCCTCCAAACGCTTCCTATTCATTAACCCATCCAAATGCCTTTTAAATGTTGCAATTGTACCAGCCTCCACCACATCCTCTAGCAGCTCATTCCATACATGTACCACCCTCTGCGTGAAAAAGTTGCTCTTTAGGTCTCTTTTATATCTTTCCCCTCTCACCCTAAACCTATGCCCTCTACTTCTGGACTCCCCGACCACAGGGAAAAGGCTTTGTCTATTTATCCTATCCATGCCCCTCAATTTTGTAAACCTCTATAAGGTCACCCCTCAGCCTCCAACGCTCCAGGGAAAACAGCCCCCGCCTGTTTAACCTCTCCCTACACCTCAAAACTTCCAACCCTGGCAACATCCCTGAACCCTTTCAAGTCTTTCCAATAGGAAGGAGACCCGAATTGCATGCAATATTCCAATAGTGGCCTAACCAATGTCCTGTACAGCCGCATCATAACCTCCCAACTCCTGTACTCAATACTCTGACCAATAAAGGAAATTGCCCTCATAGGTCTCAAGTTCTATAAGTGCTCATCACTATGTCTTGACGTTTAAATTCTACACTTTACCTGAATCTTCCCACCCTATTAGCTTATTCAAAAAGACAGCCTCATTATCCTGGGGAATTGCCTTCAATATCCTGGACTTATAACCCAAAATCCTTTAGCTCCTCTACCAGAGCGAGCCTTCCTCCATTTGCTACAACTCTGCTTTTTAAAAAAGTCATCACCATCATCCCACACATAATGCCATTGAATTATCTGCAGTGTTTAGCCTATTACCCCCATCTTATCTCATTCCTTTAGTCTAAGGAATCAATCATCTGCAAATTTCAACACCACTCCCTCTGGACTAGACACAGCCTACTTTCCTTATGCTGCTTGCAGATTACATTCTTTGCTCAAATGTTCTATGTATGGCAGGAATACTAGGTGAATTTTCTGTTTTGAATTAAAATTAAAATTAAAATTCAGATCAGTTGCAGGGCCTTGGAAGCTCATTAGTCATTGTACTTTGCGTACCCTGGTAAAGCTTTCAGTTGCACACACGAGACAGCAAAATGCCTTCAACAAGATTAAGTCTGCTCTACATTCTCTCTACAGCTTTACTTTGCACCTTTTTCACCTCCCATTTCCCAGGACCAGACTTCAATTGCACAAATGTTTTATATTAACGGACAAGACACTACTGTGGCAGGCTGGCCACAGATAACCACGTTATCACCTCAAGCTGCATTTCTAGTCACCACAATGATACAAGCATTGCCTCACCAAGAGTACCACCTTTAAATTTAAATAGACATAGATCCTACAACAAACAATAACATTTTCCGAATTTTTAAAAAATCTAGAGCTCAGGGTCAAGGAGTAGAGAGCTCTCTGTGTACGGACACATATCGTTTGGAGCAATGCAGATTAAGACCGCCATACAAGAATGAAGTAATTCAAGAACTGGGGTTCATCTCTCGAGAACAGAATAGCAAGCAAGCTGTGTCAAAACTTGTGTACAACCATGGTTACATCATTTGGCTTACCTTATACGATTCTATTCATATTGTTAAGGTGATAAACAGCCATTAGTGAAGAAGCAAAAACATTTACAAAGGCGAACACCAGAACTAAAGGGTTAAAAGTATGTGGAAAGATCAGACTTGGGTTCTAGTCTTTCACAAAAAGGAAAGATGGAAGATACTTTCTAAGTGATTACACAACGTGGCCATCACTGGCTATGCGAGCATTTATTGCCCATTCCTCATTGGCTTTGAAGTGGTGGTTATAGAACAGAGAACATAGAAAAATACAGCGCAGTACAGGCCCTTCGGCCCTCGATGTTGCACCAATCCAAGCCCGCCTAACCTACACTAGCCCACTATCCTCCATATGCCTATCCAATGCCCGTTTAAATGCCCATAAATAGGGAGAGTCCACCACTGTTACTGGCAGGGTCCCAAAGCACAAGGGACACCACTGTTATGAGCTGCCTTCTTGGCATACTTCAGTCCGCATGATGTTCGTGCACCCAGTGTGTCACTCAGGAGTGAGTTCCGAGATTATGACCCAATGACTGTGAAGGAATTACAATACCATTCAAAGTCAGCCTTGGAGAAGAACTTGCAAGCGCTGGTATTCCTATGTATCCGCTGCCCTCACCCTTCTAGATGGCAGAGGTCATAGATCTGGAAGGTGCTGACAGACTCTCGGAGCAATCTTTCAACAACAAAAGATTTTGACAGAGTAGATATAGAGAAAATGTTCTCCCTATCCAGTTTCTGAAAATGAGAGACCACGAATAAAAATCCAAGAGATTTAAGGAAAAGCCTCATTACCCAGAATGGTCACACAATAGAATGCAGCCACAATAATTTATGGAGAGAAATTACATAAACGCATTTTTTTTTTAAAATAGCAAAGTAAATTCAAGGCAGAGAGGAATAGGAGATTTCTGTTTAGATTAGATAAAATGGAACGGGAGCCTAAACATTAGCAGCGGCCAGTTGAGCAAAATGACCGGTTTTTCTGCTGCAGACTTAATATAACTTAATGCAGCTAACCTTCACGGATGGTAGAATTCCTCTGCATTATCAGAAATATCCCCAAAGCACAAGGTCCCTGCCTTAAGCTATGCCCTCTAGTTCTGGACTCCCCCACTCAGAAAACACTTAAGTACAAAGAAGCACAAGGAATAGTGCAAACAGTTACAAATGTTTATGACTTGTTTGACAGGACTGTAAATCAGGGGATTGCAACCACTTCCTGGCATATTAAAATAAAGCACTAAGAGGTCAGTGTTTATCATACAGGCACACATTGGAGTTTCTCCTGACCTTGGGTTTTGTCCACCCCCAATGCAGAGTAGGTCAGATTGAGTTTAAGGTTGCATCTGAAGTTGTCATACTGGACATGAAACGTGAATTCTGTTTCTCTCTCTCCACAGACTGCCATCCCTAATTCACAGTGGGTCAGTCCACGTTGGTATTTTCATCTGGTGCCAGTGAAATTAGAGTCAGGCACAGGTCAGAGTAGAAGGGGGGAAATGTGATTGGTGCCTGATCAGTATTCCGAGCTCCAGTGCACAGGAGTCTTGTATTCCAATTTGGGAAACTGGCATCCCTCCAGCTGGGTAAGATGATGGATATGCCTCAAACCAAATCCCGAGGGGGTAGGGATACCTTAATGCGATGGCTGAATGACCAATCATTAAAAGGTAAGTTCTGTCCCACATGTGACACGTGATGAAGTGATTGTCAGGAGTCATTCTGGGGGGTTGCTTGTTGCCTAGTTTGTGTAACCATTGACAGACTTGCTGGCACACCAACCTCAAGTATAAAAAATTACAAGTAGTACATGAAAAGTACAGAAACTTATAATTTATTTGACATGACTCTCCCCCAAAGGAACTGGTTGACGGTAAGCCATTAAGCATTTTCAAAAAGAAGTTAGATGTAGTTCTTAGTGCTAAAGGGATCAAAAGGTATGGGGAGAAAGCAGAAAGAGGGTACAGAATTAGAGTCATAGAGATGTACAGCATAGAAACAAACCCTTCGGTCCACCTTGTCCATGGCAACCAGATATCCCAATCCAATCTAGTCCCACCTGCCAGCACCCGGCCCATATCCCTCCAAACCCTTCCTATTCATATACCCATCCAAACGCCTCTTAAATGTTGCAATTGTACCAGCCTCCACCACTTCCTCTGGCAGCTCATTCCATACACGTACCACCCTCTGCAGGAAAATGTTGCTCTTTAGGCCTCATTTCTTTCCCCTCTCACCTTAAAGCTATGCACTCTAGTTCTGGACTCCCCCACTCGGAAAATACTTTGTCAATTTATCCTATCCATGCCCGTCATTATTTTGTAAACCTCTATAAGGTCACCCCTCAGCCTTCGACACTCCAGGGAAAAAAATTCCCTAAAAAAAAATTAGCCTATTCAACCTTTCCCTGTAGCAATCTCTGCTAAATCGTTCCCAAGAACAAACTGGCTCCCTGAAACTGACACACTGTCAATCACTCCTACTGTTACTTGATGATGTTGAATGGCGAAGTAGGTTCGAGGGGCCAAATGGTCGACTCCTACCCCTGTTTTTCATGTTTCTATGACTCCAATCAGCTTCTTGGCATCTAAACAGAAGGTACCAGGAAGCCAGAATGATGCTGCCACTCCAGCGTGAGACATACCTAAATAACCTCGCAGGGTTAGAAACTTTACACTCAGAGGTGGAACTCAACAGTTCAACTCAAAGCACTCAACTTTTCTATTACAACATTGTGCAAGTCAAATTGATAATTTTTTAGAAGTTTTGGGCTGGGTAAGAAAAGGCAATAATGGTGTCATGAAGAAATCCTGATAATCTGCTTAATAGACAAGACTATTTTGAAAGAGAAAAATGAGGAGTACATAATGAGGAGTAGATCTTGCTCAGTGTACAGAGTGGCTCCACCCAAGGTGGCAATTTCTGTTAACAATTGGGGAACAGGCTGTTAACAGGAGTGTGCTCTTGTCTATCTACACTCTTCTACAGTGCATTTCACAGGTACGCTGATTAGACTGCACTTCTGGTTAAGTTACAACTGCAGGAGCAGCTGGCAGGAAATTCCAGGCTGTTTTTGGAATAGTAGCACGCCTAAGATTGATGTTTGCAGCCACGGATGGCAGGTGGCAGGATCCAGAAAGGCTCTCAGCTTTGGCAGCATCAGCTTGTGTGAGACACAGGCAAATGCAAAGGAGCAACACACTCAATGTTTGCTCTATTCCTCAAAGGCCAATGTCCTATTCCAGGCAGGTGACCTTGGGTGGACGGTCCAGCTCCCGCCAGTATATCATAAAAGATGCCAATCTTCAGTTACATACCTTGAAGGCATCAGCTATTGACAGCATTACAGCTCAGCCCAATCTTCTCATCAGCTAATATCTAAACTTGCAAGGATGACTGGCCACGAAGATGGAACCCACAGTGATTATTCTGATCTCCATTGTAGGCCTCTGTTACCACCCTGGCTAAATAAGCTAAGCTAACTCAGCACTGACTGTGAAATCAAACAGAGCTGCCAGAAATGCTTTGACTCTCAAAAATCATTTGAGAGCAATGTCCAATCCGGTTCTGAAATTTTTTAAAATTGTACTTTTCACATGTAGTCATGCCAGTTCTGCAGGATAAATCAGCATCCAATTTAAGTATAGAAAGATCCAAGAAACGGGGAATGAGATGAATGACTATTTAATCTACCCTCCATGCTGGGTGAAGCAGGAACACTCCGTGACAATGAGAACTCACTGTTTTTTCAAGAAGTGCCCTAGAATCTGAAGTGTCCACTTGAATAGAAACATGGAGCCTTGGCTTTATTGGCAGTGAAAATAGCAATCCTCAACATTAAGATTTAGAGCAGCTTACACCTGTTGCTTATAAATGAAAGGGGAGGTTTCTAGTAACGGGTGCTTGTTTCATTGTGGGACACTGTTTAAATTATTATTGCAGCCAGCTCCCCGAGCTCCCATTCACTAACCTAGGTCACTGAAACAACACTGCACAAAAGCTCTGGAATTCAAACTGCATTCTCTGCTGGATAAACAACTGGAATGCTAGAGCTGGGCATGCAGTGAGGTCGATCAAGGGCATGACTTCTTACCAGTCTGATCTCAATTACCTGCCACCAATAACTGTCTGGCTTCAAATTAACTATTATCAGTCAGTCAGTCAAGGAAGGAAGAGATATAACAGAAAGTAGATGCTAAAGAGTTATCAATCACTACAGTAAGCCATACAGCACTCGATACACATGCAGCCACCTTTAAATTACTGATGTGTACCTGCTCTGGAAGTTGGGAACCAAATAATTTACACACAGTTGATTGTGTTATTGAAATCCCAGGGAAAATTCAGTCAGCTCTACTTCCATTCCTGGCTGGGATCAATCTCTCCCAACTTGTGAAGCCTGAAAGACAGGGATACAAACAACCTGTCATAAAGCAAAAGAGCAACACCTACTTCAGAAATTAAATCCAAAACATGACAGCCACCAGATTGCTCTGAACTGCTACTAATCCTGAAGATATGAAATGTTGGCACTAACATCATGGTGAAGAATAAATCGTGGGCATGTGAAAGCTTCATACCATATTCACTCAAACTGTGAACTGGTACAGTTACTTAAAACCCTTGTCCTTCTAAACTATGTCTGAAGAGTGCATTTGAATCCATTTAACACGGGGTAAAGTACTGCTGGGAACAAGTCTGTCACTGGTGATAGCAGCTGCAAAAGTAATTGGGAACGTTGGATGTCTCACAACATGAAAGCAATGTGGTTTCAGAGAGTGCTCCACATAGGCCCAGCGACACTGATAGACCGGAGCAGCATCCTGCTCCTGTGCAGATCCTCAATTACCACAAAAGTACAAAATGTACAGCCACGTTCCTTTCTTCAGATGCTCACGCAGTATTAATTTCCAAACATATTTACATTATCTCCAAATGCAAAACTTCAATTAAATCCACTCCTGCTTACCACACACTAAGCATTTACCATCACTGCTGTAACAACTGTGGATACCATCTGCACAGGCTACCAAGCAGAGTCTCAGTGACTGCTTCCTCCAACTAAGTTGGCATGTAACACTCTGCATTCTCTGGATAGCTGAAGACAGAGATTGGGGATGGTATTATGCAGGATCTAATAATGGGAAATCACAGGGGCACCGAAACTGAAGACTGGCTGACATAGGTCAGGAAGCAGAGCAGACAAGTATAGGGAGGCCAACGATATGCATAGGTGGCAAGTGCCAGGAAAACACAAAAGGGAAGGCGAGGATTCCGAATACAGAATAACAAAGGGACAACTCAAAATTAAACTCATCTGGACAGAGCAACAGGACCCTAGGTTGAACCACCAATCCATGTAGGGAGTTACAAAATGTCAGGTAAGGTTGTGACAATGGCACTACAACAAACATTAGTTAAACAGTCGGAGCAGGAGGTGCCCACTCAGCCCTCTTGAGCCTGCCGTGTCATTTCATTTGATCGTGGCTGGTCTGCACCTTCAGGTCCATCTAACCATCTTTGTGCAAACCATTGCTAAATGACGTTTTTTGGGGGAAGAGAGAACTCCAGAATTTATTAACTTGTGCACATTATCTGATTTCCCTCTTGAGCAAGTTTTTCCCTAATTTGATTACATCCCAGTTCAGAATTCCATCACCAGAGAAGATAGTTATCTTTTTATTTGTGACTATTTTAAACGCCTCTATCAAATTGCCTCGTATTCCAAAAGGCCACACAAAGGCAGGATTGCTTTTTGAAATGCAACCAGTGGAGAGGCTAAAGAAAAAGCCTAAAATTGTAAATTGCTGTACATTAGCCTACAAAGTAGTTGTGGCATTTCCAAAGAGTGTTTCCCTGCTTTGAGGCGTTGGGGGATGGACAATTACATTGGTCTGAAAGTGAACAAAAATATGGAGAGAACATATATGGGTCCCAATGGTCTTCACTCACACCAGACACACTGCAGAACTTGCTCCCTAAATGCTCTCTCTTTCTTGTGACTGTTCTGGTCATCATTTGAAATTGCATCCATTTTCAAGAGCAATTCTTTTATAATTCACCAAACAAAAGGACCTGGGATTCTGAGAGCTTCTGCATGGCTTTGTGTCTGCAGGAGCACAAGACATGTCAAGGATCAAAAAAAAACAATAAATTGCAGATAAGAAATGCTCCAGGGTAAGCGACTACAGTCCATCCAGTTTCATCTTGTCCTGTTCTTAAAGTTGCATAACAGAATTCTAATGGAGTAATTGATAAATCATTACAATCAATCTCTCGCAATTGACATCAAATAACCCAGACACAAAACAAGGAAGCCTCGCCAGTGGAGAGCTCTGAGAATTATGATCCAGTCACCTGTTCCTCCCAATCATTCTATGCTTATGTCACATTTGAATTTACTCACACACAGGATCCCTAAATGTTATTTTTCCTGAAAATGATCAAATATATACCTAAATGCCATTTGATGCTCCTGTCTCCCTGGGAGCCTTCTCTGTGGATTGATGACTAACTCAATGAAAGAACATTTGCCCAGATTCATTTTGAATCTGCAGCCTTTTCAAGCACAGGCCATGTTGAAAAGTAGAAAACTGCAGATGTTAGAAATCTGAAAACAAAACAGTAAATGCTGGAAATACTCAACAGGCCAGGCAGAATCAGTGGAGACAGGAATAGATTTAACATATCTGGCCAATGACCTTTCATCAGAACACACTATGCCCTCTGTTTCTGTTGTTCTGGAGAAGTTGCAAGGGCTCATTATAGTTTACATTTTCCATACTCTCTATCATCCAGAAAACAGCAAGCACATCATCTTGTAACCTTCTCTTTTTCAATGAGGACATGACCAATTTACATAATCACTCCTCATAATCTAATCCCTCAATCATTCTGGTTGCTTTATTCTGTATTCTTTCATTAACTGCAATTTCCTGTCTAAATCTGTGGTGACCATGACGGTGCACAGTATTCTAATTAAATCATTAGTGTGTCTGTATTTAAAGTGCAAGATGACCTCACCGTTGACCTTTCAATACAACCCACGATTTGATTTGCTTTACTCCTTGCCACTGAGCATGGTTGTGATAGCTTCAATATATTGTCTGTTGAGAACCCACAGATCTCTCTCATTATCCATGCACATTCTTGTCTTACCACCTAAGTAACAACCTCTCCCTGGAATTCTTTCTCGTTTCCATAGTAGAAATCAGGGGATTGCTGATGAATAAGGACACCTCCACGTTTTCCTGAATTCTGCCTTCATCGATTTCAAACCATCTGCATCAAATTACCCTAAGGTTTCAATTTTGTTTCTTCTGATCCCGCTTAAAGGGGTTTCTCTTCGATTTTCTCCATTGTATTTGGCATTTGTGGACCCAAGCACTGCCCAGTAAGCCACAGGAAGTCCGAGAGTTAAATCATACCTCTGCTCAGCTGTGTGTCTTGTCTGCAGCTCTCCACTAGACTCAGATGGGAAGCGCCCTTGAGCTGACAATCTATTTAGCCAGACTAGCCAATCCATATGCACTCCCTTAGACACATGTACAGTAAAGTCAACCAGCAACATCACTCATCAAGAAACTAGACAATGTCTAGACAATGTCAAAAGCACAAAGCAGAACTGGTCTAAACAGCAGTGAAACCAAAAATACATTTTAATGCATTTAAAATTGATTACATGTGCACACTACAGGTGCATTAAAAGTGTCTTTCCATTCATTTTTCTTTCAATCATTCCATGTAGTCAACAGTATTCATTTTGTGGGATTATTATCCATGGTAAGTAGGAACTCCCAAAAAAATGATTCTGGACTTGGGATAGTTCTTGTCTCCACGTAAAATAGGACATAGTGACACCCTCACAAGGTGGCAAAAAGATTCACTGGACTAGTACCAGAACAGACAGGTTTTAAGCAGAAGGTAGATTGAGCTGGCTGGATTTATTTCTCCTCAGAGAAGCCAAAGAGGTGATTTGACAAAGATCTTGAATCTTGCAAAAAGCATTTGAGAGGGTGGGTACAGAAATGTCTTCCACTGCCAAGATATAACTTGGAGATGCTGGTGTTGGACTGGAATGGACAAAGTTAAAAAGCACACAACACCAGGTTATAGTCCAACAGGTTTATGTGGAAGCACTACTCCTTCACCACCTGATGAAGGGGCGGTGCTCCAAAAGCTAGTGCTTCCAAAGAAACCTGCTAGACTATAACCTGGTGTTGTGTGCTTTTTAACTTGCAAGACAAATCAGAACAAGGTACAGCCGCAATAAAAGGGCTACTGATCCAAAAGAAAATTTAAGAGAAACTTCTTTACCCAGAGGGTAAGAGAAAATGTGGAACTCACTACCAGAAGAAACAGCAATGGCAAACATCACAGATGTGACACAGTGTGGAGAGGTGATTGGAAGGATATGTTGATGGGGTTAGATGAAGGATTAAAGGGAACTTGTGTGCAGCACAAAAAAACAGAATTGACTGTTCGGCTCAATGCCCTGTCTGTTTGCTATAAATATAATGCATCAGCTGAAGTGGCAGAATAGATGCATGAGCTGGTTAGATACCAATCTCACTGGCAGCAAGCACCAAACATTTGCACGTGGGAGGGAAGAGAAATCACAGGGACATTCACCTCCAACACATTGCAGCAAAGAAGGCTGCCAGATCACCCTCCTGCACACAACTGGTACATGAATGGTAATTTTAAACCAAACATTTCCACTTCACTCACAGTACCATTTGTGCTTCTTCATTCTCATCTGTCTTGCATAATTGACGTGCAATACATTGTCTTTTGTTCACACAAACTCTGTAAAATCGACTTTCCAGTATATCCATATATTCTGCATGCATATTATTTTGTAGTTCATTTCCTTTGTCTCTATATTGTTGGTATTATCTACTGTTATCGAGGGGAGATGGTGATGCAGCAGTCATGTCATTAGGACCAGTAATGCATGGCTCATGCTTTGGGAACTGGAATTCAAATCCCACTGCAACAGCTGACGGCATTTAAATTCAATTCATATATCTGGAAAAATACATGCCTCGATGGCAGTGATCAAAAGTGATCAATTGTTGTAGAAACCCAGCTGATTCACTCACCTCCTTTAGGGAAGGGAACCTGATGCCCTCATCCAATCTGGCCTAAGTGAGAACCTAGATCCACAGCAACACAACTGCCTTAGAACTGCTTTCCGAAGTTACTCATCAAACCATTCACTTCAAGGGTAATTAGGGACAGCCTTGCCAGAGACAGCCACTTCCCAAAAGAGAAATATGAAACTAAACAAAATGAAACCATCTGCAATTCTTGCAAGCATTCTGCCCGTCTCCACCTCTCCTCTTCCTTAACAAAGTTCTCTTTCTCCCCTCTCTTATAAACTTGGGTATATAATTCCTACGAGGAGAAAGTGAGGTCTGCAGATGCTGGAGATCAGAGCTGAAAATGTGTTGCTGGAAAAGCACAGCAGATCAGGCAGCATCCAAGGAACAGGAGTTTCGACGTTTCAGGCATAAGCCCTTCCTGAAGGGCTTATGCCTGAAACGTCGAAACTCCTGTTCCTTGGATGCTGCCTGACCTGCTGCGCTTTTTCAGCAACACATTTTCAGTATATAATTCCTACTTCCTGTCTCCTACATCCATCTCTTCATATCATTTGGTCCTTCCCACAATAACAGGTGATGCTTAACATGACTATAACATGAGGTAAAACAGCAAATGCAGTACCATCTTCAGTAAATCACAGAATCACATACAAGGCCGGATCTCCCACTGCTTGCTGGCTGACTCAGAGGAACCAGGTGCCTCACTGCTCCATGTGGGCTGCAGGCAGCAGCAGCAGCAGCAGTGAGCCCTGCTTCTTGATGCTAAATCCACCCCCTTTCATAGATTTTTTTTTGAAGTTGGGGAGAGAAACAAAGTAAACATTTGGAGCCCAATACCTGCTGCCATCACACCACAGCCTGAAGCTCCCTGCACAAGGCTGTTGCCAATATCAAGGGGTGTGGTTTGGAGGAAACAACTGGATTTCCAAACAAGGAAAGTTTTTCTTTAAAAGCCCTTCTGCAAACAGCTTAATGGCACAGTCTTTCCCCAGGATTGAGCCAGTGGTGTTTAATTTGAATTTCCACACAAGCCCGCATCAAGAAACAGATTGCATCAGGAAACAAGGGGCGGGGGGAAAGGAATGGGGACAGGAGGGGGCAGGAACTGGGACTAAAAAGGGGCAGGGGCAGGAGGGAAGAGGACAATGACAGGGGGGACAGGCAGGCACTGACAGAGGGGGTGGGGGGGCACTGACAGAGAGGGCAGGCGGAGGGGCACTGACCAAGGGGTGGGCAGGGGACACTGAAGGAGGGAGTGGGGTGCCACTTACAGAGGGAGTGGGGGGGGGCAAGGGGGGCACTGACCGAAGGGGGCAGGCAGGGGGAGGCACTGACCAACAGAGTGGGCCAGGGAGGGCACTGACAGAGGGAATGGGCAGGGACAGAAGAGGGGGGCAGTGGCAGATGGGATGGTGGGGGGGGGGGGGGGTGGTGTGAATGCAGTGATGGGGTGGTATTAGTGGGGGAGAACAGTGACGACCGGGTTGGGGGAGGGGAAATGTTCTCTGGGATTGTTGCCAGGGTGAAACGCCCGGGGAGGGGGGGGGGGGGGGGGGTGTGAAATCACTGCTCTCCCTCACAGAGGATGGGCAGGGCAGGGCAGGGCTCCACAGAATGCCATCCTGGGGGTGGAGAGGAGGTGTATGAGGGGGGTGGCGGGGGGGGTGATGTGAGGTCAGGCCGGGACACACACACACACACACACACAGCCCAAAGGCAGGTGGGCGAGCCTGTGAGGAGTGAATGTCAAACCTGGTACAGTGGAGAGTGCAGCCTGGGACGGTCCCTCAGTCTCAAACAAGGGCAGGAGCAGGAGGCCGGCCTCTTTCCTGGCACACATTCCCTCCTCGATCATCGAGCCATATCACGCAGCACAGACTTCACCAGAAACCCCCGACAGCGCAACCGTGAGCGGGCGGAGTGTGTTTGAGAGGAGGGGGGGACACGGAGAGAGAAAGACCGCGGCCGAGAGAAAACGCGGCCAGTTAAGCCAGCGGAAAGACTGAAGAAGCCGGAGGACCGAGACTGCCCTCCACTATCCCGGCGGCCACCGCAACGCGGCGCATGGAAAAGGGGTGGCCTGCGCGCACCGCCTCCAGACACGTTGGCGTCGAATCAGCGCTCGGAGGATCCGAGGGAAGGCCCTCCGGTATCCCAGCGATCACTGGGACAGCGCTCAGCCGCAATCAGAGCTCGGAGGACCCGGGGGAGGACCTCCGTAATCCCAGGATTCCTCGAGCGTCGGCGCCATGGTAACGCGTCGCTGATGGCGTTGGAAGTGGTCGCCTGTCAACTTTTTCGTGTACAGTAACTGAGATTGGGCAGAAGTGTTCAAAATCACGAGGGATCTCGACTGTGTAGGCAGGGAGAAGATGTCCCCCCCCATTGGTGGAGGTCCAGAGGAGGCCCAGCTTCAAGGTGATTGACAAGAGAAGCAATGTCGACGTGTGGCTTTCACAGAGAGAGAGGTTAGCACCAGGAATCATGCTACCTGTGGGTGAGGGGAGGCAGACTTAAATGTGGCCTGGATAAATCACTGAGGAGAAAATAGTTGTACTGATATAGAGATAAAAACAATGACTGCAGATGCTGGAAACCAGATTCTGGATCAGAGTGGTGCTGGGAGAGCACAGCAGTTCAGGCAGCATCCGAGGGGAAGGCTGGCGGGAAGTGGCACTCCGACCAACTGGCTCAGGTTTTACGAGCCGCTGCAGTATTTTTCCCACAGCTGCCCTGTCTCTCAGGTTCAGCAGCACCTCCTCACCGTCGAGTTCCCATTCATTTGCTGGCCGTAGAGGACCCCCACACACCCCAACCCCCAACCCCACGTCTGATTGTCCACGAATTGTTTTCCTCAAGACGTAATGGGGCTCGCTATACTGACATTGCAGAGGGCTGGCATGGTCATTGTTGAGGGTGAACGGCCTCTTCCTGATCTATGACTCTTATCAGTTCATTTGTTGTGCTGCTGCAGTGCCTGCCTGCAAAATAACAGTCAACACTTTCAACACTTTTAGATTAGATTAGATTCCCTACAGTGTGGATACAGGCCCTTTGGCCCAACAAGTCCACACCGACCCTCCGAAGAGTAACCCACCCAAGAGCCATTTCCCTCTGACTAATGCACCTAACCTGAGCATGGCCAATTCACCTGATCTGCACATCTTTGGATTGTGGGACTTCGGTCATTTTCTGTGTAAATGCAAAATTTCTCCCACAACTACAGAAAAAAAACTCAAACCAAAATATAGAAAGGTTCACATTTATGTATTACCTTTCACAACCAAACCATTTTATAGCCAAGCAAGTATTTTTGAGTGCCACCACTATGGTTCAGAAGGCACAGTAGCCAATTTGCATACAGCTCAAGTTGATTACCCCCAATAATTTATTTTTATGATGTTAAATGAAGGATACGTACTGGCCAAAGCACTGGAAAAATCTGACCTGCTCTTCTTCCAATTTGTGCCATGAGGTCATTTATGTCCACTTAAGAGGGCAGTTTCAATCAAAAGATAGCAGCACTCCCAACAGTACTGTATGGAGTGCTAGTTTACTCAAATCCTAGTGTAGGACTTAAAACACATCTTTCTCATTCAGATATGAAAGCACTGTAATTCGAGTTATAGTTGGTTTAACTCTAACCTGGATTGTAGCTAAGACAATAATCCAGGTTGATATAAGCTACAACAGCTATGCCCCATACAGGTCTAAAATCAGCAATAATATTCACTATTCACGGTTCAGTGGCTTCCAGACGTGCATATTGTGAGTGTTGGTGTGAACCAGACAAGGCCATGACAGGATGGCTTATTGTTCAGAGCCAGAACCAAAGAGTGGCCATGCCAACAAGGAGTGATACTGCATTCTGAGTTAGCACATTTCGGCCAGGAGAAAATAAAGGGAGCAAACTCCAGAGAGATAGCGAAAATATATCAGTTGTTTCCCAAGTAAATTAGGCAGGGTATCTCACTCATACTTTAGTTTAATTTTTCACCATCTCAGGTCCTAAGTCAATAATGTTGCAGAAGACACCTAAAACCAATTGAGACCTTGCCATCAAGCTGGCATCTACATCAGCTGGATATTCTGACGTGATCTCTGATCATTTCAACAGCTCCTTGATTGTCCTGTCTTGGATTTTCCTCTGTGCATTTTCAGCATATGAACAAGAAGCAGCAGCAGGCCACTTAGACCCATGATAAAAAGATCATGGTTGCTCATGACACAGTCCTGCCTATCCTTAATAAACTTTTCTCTCCCTGCTTACCAAGAGTCTATCCACATTTTCCTTGAAGATATTAAAGGACTCTGCTTCCACCACCTTTTCATGAAGAGGCTTATGATTCTGAGGGGGTAAAAAAGGTTTAGGGTTAAGAGATTAAGAAATGCTTGCTATCATTCTCACTCTGATTTTACTTCTCCTCGGATGCTGCCTGAGCCGCTGTGCTTTTCCAGCACCATTCTAATCTAGACTCTGGTTTCCAGCATCTGCAGTCATTCTTTTTACCTGAGAAATGCAATAAGCAGTTCAGAAGTTTACTAGACCAAATGGAATGGTCAGGTTGGCTTAGAAGGAAGTTTTGGAAAGGCTGGAATTTAGAAGACCAAGAGACAGCTTGATTGATACTTGACATTTTTTTTGTAAATATTTTTATTGTAAAGAAAAAGGTTTTTGAGTTTTTTACGAGATGACAAAATTAATACAAAATAATGTAAACACTTCACAGTACAATAACAACATCAATATAAAATTTTAAAAACTAACTACTAATCTACTCTACAAACTACCAAAACACAAAATAATTTATAAGAAAGAAGACTCCATATATAAAAAATACCACAGTATGGTACATAACTAACAACAAAAAAAGGTAAATAAATATATAAATAAGCATTCAAAATAAAATTATACTAAGATTAGATTAGATTCCCTACAGTGCGTAAACAGGCCCTTTGGCCCAACCAGTCCACACCGACCCGCCGAAGAATAACCCACCTAGACTCACTTCCCTCTGATTAATGTACCTAGCACTATGGGCAATTTAGCATGGCCAATTCACCTAACCTGCACATCTTTGGCCTGTGTCCATTGTTCTCGATGTGATCCCCTCTACATTAGGGAGACCAGATGCCAACTTGCAGAACAGTTCAGAGAACACCTACAGGACACACATTCACCCAACAACCTCATCGCCCTGTAGCTGACCACATCAACTTCCCCTCCCACTCTGCCAAGGACATGCAAGTCCTAGGCCTCCTCCATGGCCAAATTCAAGCCACCCAATACCTGAAGAAAGATTATCTCATCTTCCACCTCGGGACCCTCTAACCACACGGCATCAATGTCAATTTCAACAGTTTCCTCATCTCCCCTTCCCCCCCCCCACCTAATCTCAGATCCTACCCTCCAACTCGGCACCGCCCTCTTGAATTGTCCTCCCTATCCATCTTCCTCCCCACTTATCCACTCCACCCTCCACTCTGACCTGTCACCATCGACCTATCACATTCCCAGCTACCCTCCCTCCCAGACCCACCCCCTCCTATTTATCTCTCAGGCCCCTTGGGGCTGATGAAGGGCTTATGCCTGAAACATTGCCTTTCCTGCTCCTTGGATGTTGCCTGATCTGCTGTGCTTTTCCAGCGCCACATGTTTTGACTCAGATCTCCAGCCCTCACTTTCTTCTGACCAAACTCCTATACAATTCAAGCAAGACTTCACTACTCCTGTATTCAAATCCTGTTACACTGAAGGCTAACATGCTATAAGTGTTTTTAATTGCCGCTGCACCTGCATGTCGAGGAGCTCCTGTAGCCCTACTAGCAGTATGAGGATGAGGTGCTGATATTTAGTTACTACCTTGGCTTCTCTCTGTACGATGACCCCACAAGGAGCTGTTAATTTCCTGGTACCTTATTATAGCTGTTCTGAGTTGTAAGTGACTGTTTAATTTGAATTTTCCTTTAACTGGAAATGAAGTGTGACACTTCACTGTGTATGGTGTGTGGTGCTACAGACATGTCCGTATCAAAGCGCTATATTTGAACTCATCTTCATTGGTGAGGCAAAGTGCTTTAGAACGTGCTGAAGAAAGTAAGGAAGGACTTATATTTGTGCAGCACCTTTTACAACACTATGATATCTCAAAGCACTTTGCAGCCAATGAATTACTTCTAAAGTGTAGTCACTGTAAAAGATGTTGAAAGTAACAGCTACATTTGTGCACTGCATGCTCCCACACAGCACTGTGAAATAACCATATAAACTGTTTTATGGTTATTAGTTGAGAGACAGATATTGCCAGGAAATCAAGAAGAATTGACCTGCTCTTTTGAATTGTGTTATGGAACTTTCCAGGCAAGAGAGGTGCTGTGTTAAATGGAAGATCGTTCTATGACAAATGCCTTAGCATTCCTCTTAAGTAAATACATAAAAATAGTTGCAAAGTTGAGTGAATATTTAAAATAAATCAAAGCTACTTAGAACCAAAATGAGGAGTGTTTTTTTACTTAGAAGTTGAAGTTCCCTAGCACAGAGGGCTACAGAAGCTCAGTTATTGAGTATGTTTAAAATAGAAATTAACGTTTTGAATATTAATGATGTAAAAAGATATGGGGTACTGTGGAAAAAGCTTTGAATGGGGTGATCAGATCTACTCCTGCTCCTACATTTCTCACAGCATAAAAATATGCAAGTAAGTATGGATCGTGGGCCCCAAAGTAACAGAAAGACTGCTACAATACTTTATAAAGTTAAGTTTAGGAGATCTTTCCCATTTACACTAAAAGTGCACTTCAGCAACTTCAAAGAGATTTCCTAGGAATGCTCGGAACAAGAACAGCTTTCATGTTGAGAGTGGGCCTCAGAGCCAACGTCAGGCTCAGGACTTGATCTGCCAGAGAGGGTCTAGCTCAGGAGAAGGATTGCATTTGCCTATGGTGTTGATGGGGTGGAGGAGGACATTGAATGAGAAGAGTGCTAATAAGGATGTGGTTGGAAACTTGGGTCATACTGGTTTGGAGGTCTCTGGCTGGTTGCAGCCAGAGAGGTTTGGCAGCATCAATTTTATTGGACTGTGAGTGCAGTGAACATCAGGCCAGAGAACTGCATACAAGCACATCCATTGTGGGATACAGTTGGAAGCTCCCAAAGCTTAGTAATAAGGAGTAAACATAGAGTAATAGGGGAATGGATCTGGGTGAGATACTCTTCAGAGGGTCAGTGTGAACTTGTTGGGCCGAAGTACCTGTTTCCACACTGTAGGGATTCTAAAAAAAATGCAACATACTTTGCCAATCAATTTAAAGGACACATCAGAAGCAAGTAAACTGACTAGGTACACCTAATGATAAGTCTAACAGTGTAAACTGGCACAATGAATATTTTGGTGCAAAAGGTATGACAGGAAATGTGTGTGACGTTGGAGTATTGTAATCCTTATATTCCTGCTATGTAACCTTCGCTTCCTGTGATTGTTCTTTGTTATAATCACCTTTTAACCAGCATAAGTGGCTGTCAATCATCCTGATTACTTCAAAATAAAACTAAAGCAAAGAAGAACAAAAGAGGGAAGCAAAAATGTGGACATTTGTCAAGAAATTGCCAACTAGGGAGTATTGGAACTCTCACCCACCCACTTGGTCACTGTTCAGATCCCAAATATTTCTTCCAGGTGAAACAGCATCATTCTGTTTGGCAGATTATATTTGGTGCTCTGAATATGGTCTCCTCTGCATTGGGTAATTGCTTTGTAGAGCACCTCCACTAAGATTACAAGTGTGGCTCATATTTTCTGATTGCTTGTCATTTTAATTTTCTGTCCCAGTCTGACCTATCTGTCTCCAGCCTCCTACAATGTTCAGTGAAGCACTTCATCTTTCTGCTGAGCACTTCACATCCTTCCAGACTCAACATCTCGTTTAACCAGTTTTGATCTTCGTCACTGCTTACATTCCCCTCAAACATTCTGGAAAAGTTTCTACCTCCTTTGGATTTATCATTTGATTCTTTATTTGTCTCATCACCTCCTTTTACTTTATGCCATCAATTCTTTCACCATTGAATATTTCTGTTTTTTTTACCCGAGGCTATAAAATGCAAAAGTAGTACAGTACTTGTACTGGACCACGGTCAGTCTACATGTAGATCACTGTGCACGGTTCTGGTCTCCATAACATTACAAGCTTATAAAGACTATAGGGAAATTCACTCATCCAGGAACTATTCAGAAATCACTGGACTCAGTGTTTGCAGATAATTCTCAGTGACTTAAACAACTGTTACCAAAGTCAGATATTGCCTCCTACCTCTTCCCTATCCTGGATAAACCTCAGGAATCCTTCCTTACTTTGAAATTTATGCTACTAACCACCAGCTTCCTCCCAAAGTGCTACCATATCCCAGGATCATCACTTCAATATGACTAAAACCAAAGAAAAATCTCTCCCAGTGAAACCAAAACTTGTGACAAATTTCTCACGATCAACAGTAAATGCAGAATCACCCTCTTCCAAATACTATTGAACATCCTTGATGTTCCTCCTTAGTCGTAGCTTAACTGACAGGCAATATGGCTTAGCTACACAAAGTAAATGTCTACATAGAAAATAAAGGTGTCTCATCTGCAGTTTTCAATAATGGACAAAATCACAGAGTTTAATACCAAAAACAACCTAAAATTCCACAATTTAATCTAGCACAACTGGGATTTAACTTATTCCATCAACTACATGACATAGTCATTGAGTTGTCCAGACAGAAACAGGCCCTTCAGTCCAACTCATCCATGTGACCAGATATCCTAAATTAATTTAGTCCCATTTGCCAGCTTTTAGCTCATATCCTCCAAACCCTTCCTATTCAAATATCCATCCAGATGATTTGAAATGTTGTAATTGTACTAGCCTCCACCACTTTCTCTGGCAGCTCATTCCATACATGCGCCACCATCTGCGTGAAAATGTTGCACCTTAGATCCCTTTTACATCTTTCCCATCTCACCTTAAACCTATGCCCTCTAGTTTTGGACTCCCTTACGCTGGGGAAAGGACCTTGAGTATTCACCCTATTCATCCCCCATGATATTATAAATCTCTATAAGGTCACCCCTTAGACTCTGCTGCTCCAGGGAGAATATCCCCAGCACATTCAGCCTCTCCCTATTACTGAAATTCTCAACCCTGGAAATATCCTTGTAAATTTTTTCTGAAGTTTTTCAAGTTTAACAACATCTTTCCTAGAGCAAGGAGACCAGAATTGAATGCAGTATTCCAAAAGCGGTCGAACCAATATCCTGTACAGCCACAACATGACCACCCAACCTCCTATACTCAATGCACTGACCAATAAAGGCAAGTGTACCAAATACCTTCTTCAATATCCTGTCTACCTGCAACTCTATTTTCAAGGAACTATGAACTTGCATTCCATGTTAGCACTCCCCAGTATCTTACCCCATGAAGGTTGTTACAAAACTAATTACTTGTGGTATTCCTTACATACTCCCTGGTCTTCCAAGTGCAGCACACAGGGAATCTGTTTTATATTAGGGTGTTACCAATGGTGTACAGGAAAGGGTTTGGCAGGAAGAAACAGTGATATTTGCAGAGGCTTAAAAATGTATGTAAAAGAACCCCATGTATTATCAGGGAATAGTCATTCAACAAAAGGGATATAGTGAAGTTTGCAGTCACCAGTTAATCTCATAATGAGTGATGAAGCAGAGGGCAGTGGAAAGATAGCAAATGCGTGACAGAAGGTTCAATGTGCAGATATGGAGGTTTCCAGAGACAAGGAAGATAACAGTAATACAGGAATTAATTTAATTTATTTTGAAACAAGAAGTGTCTGCTCAGATGGGAGATATATTTGTAGAATTGAAAACAATTTGTTCAGGAACAGCAGAAAATACATTTACCTAACAAAGTTATCTATTTTCAATAAAATTAAGGAAATTAAGGTTTTACAAATGAAAAACAGCCTTAGGGACAGTATGAGAAATGACCAGAGAAAAGAATTAAAGTCAGCAGT
Organism: Hemiscyllium ocellatum; assembly: GCF_020745735.1. Taxonomy (NCBI): domain Eukaryota; kingdom Metazoa; phylum Chordata; class Chondrichthyes; order Orectolobiformes; family Hemiscylliidae; genus Hemiscyllium; species Hemiscyllium ocellatum. The sequence continues at coordinate 80,614,079 of NC_083413.1, forward strand.
TGGAAATATGAATTAAATAAAGATGGACAGGAAATTAATCAATTGAATCAAGTTGTCAGATTGGCAGAAAGTTGGGGAAATAATGGTATAAATATTTAAAATTCAAGATGGAAAGAATCCTTGAAAAATTAAAATAAACTTGGTAAAGCTCCAAGAAAAAATAGACTTACACAGAAGAAATCAAATTAAATGTGTGAAGTTGATAAATTAAAAGAAGATGTATAAAGTTGGCAATGCGGTATAAGGTTTTAAAAATCAAAATCAGCAAAAAAATGTATTTGTTAAATGAAAGAGTCAACTGAATCTGTCTATCCCTTCATACAGCCTTACAGCTGAGAGGCAGAATTACAGAGTGATTCTCTGTAGGACATCCAGTTGTCAGAGCAGTGGACAGGATAGCATATTTGGTATGTTAACTGGGGATAATCCGATACCCTGTAACTTTGAGCTCTAGCTAGTATTCACAGTGTGACAGTCAGTGACAAAATCATTTCTTCAGGTTCCTTCCTTTTCTCAAGGGTTGGATGCAGTGTTAGACCAGTGGCTTCTATTGTCAGCAGCAGTCTTTTTGCAACTAGGTTTCATTGCTAACTATGGGATCATATTTTATAAGGTACAAATCTTTTCTGAGGTGACTGGCCAGAAGAATACATCTTCAGGAGAGCTGTTATCCTCTAATTAGTACAATCTACGTCTTCCATCATTTCATCCTAATGCAGAGCTGAGGACACTGTGGAACGCTGATAAGCCTTGGCCATACTTAAAACTAGAGTGTGCGCCAGTCATGAATGAGATACTAGTCCTGTGATTGAAATACCCAATATTCCCAAAAATTACTGGTACCAGAAGGAAGGAAATTTGACATAGGAAGTGCATTTGGTTGCAAGAAATTTGATTATTTGAATACATCTGTCCCACTAGCTTGCTTTTGTGGTAAAGGTCCTGCATTTTATAACAGCACAGAATATGCCAGATTTACTATGTTTTTGCAGCAATTTCTGTTTTTGTTTCAGATTCCACAGTCCTTTGTTTTATTCTCGTTCTGTATTATTCTATTCAGCTCTTTCCCTTTTTCTTTGTGATTGCCCATGGGATGGAGGTCAAAAGTGGGTGAGCTTTGGAAACAGTGATTCCCAGACAGAGGGTCAGTCTTCTGCTGCGTTCGGAACATGCTGCAAGGTTCAAAGTGAGAGGGCAGAAGAGTCCGCAAACAACCTTGACAAAAAGCTAATGAATGGCTTGGAGAGGGCCAGATGGAGATTTGTAAAGCAGCCATGTGAAAGTGTGAACCCTCTGAGGCACATTGCTGCCATCATGTATTGTTGTTGCTGAATTAAGTATTGGCGAGGGAAAAGGTTATTGAAACTGTGGTGCTCAAAGCATGACACAAAATTGGGATCACTTTAGCAGAGTGAGTCAAATACCTTGCGGATAGTTCTGTTTTACAGGAGATGGTGGTGTGGTAGCAATGTAATTGGACCAGTGATCAAGGCTAATACATAGATTCAAATCCCACTACAATTTAAAATTCTAGTAAAATAATCTGGAATTGAAAGCAGGTCTCGGTGATAGTAGCAGCATAACTGTCATTGAGTGTTGCAAAAACCTATTTGAATCATAAATCTCCTTCAAGGTAAGAAATCTGGTGTCTTTACCCAGTGTGGCCTGAATATCATTCCAGACCCAAAGCAATATGGTTAACTTTTAACAAGTGTTGGCTTTTCCAGTGACATCATGTTACTTGAACAGTAAAGGAAAAGCTGCTGACTCTGTGTTCTCTGTTGCTGTATTCTGCCAGCCTGGCCATTGCTACCAACTGCCTTTGGGCATTGCCACAAATTTGGCATTGAGGAAGTGAGGACTGCAGATGCTGGAAATCAGTGTCAAAAAGTGTGGCGCTGGAAAAGCACAGCCAGTCAGGCAGCATTCGAGGAGTAGGAGAGTCGACATTTCGAGCATTAGCTCTTTGTCAGGAATGTGAGATGAGGGAGCCAACGGTGCTGAGAGATAAATGGGAGAGGAGTGGGGCTGCGAATGCTGCAGGTCATTGCAAGTCATAGGTCAGAACGGAAGATGGGAAGGAAGATGGACAGGTAGAACGATTCAAGAGGGCGGTGCTGAGTTGGAAGGTTGGATCTGGGATAGGGTGGGGGAGAGGAGTGATGAGGAAACTGGTGAAAATGACATTGATCCCTTGTGATTGGAGGATCCCAAGGTGGAAGATGAGGTGTTCTTTCTCCAGTTGTCGGGTGGCTAGGTCCAGGAGGACTTGCACGTCCTTGGCAGAGTAGCAGGGAGTTGAAGTGGTCAGACTCCGGGCAGTGGGGTTGTTTAGTGCGTGTGTCCCAGAAGTATCTGTGAAACATTCTGCAAGTTGATGTCCTGTCTCCCCAATGTAGAGGAGGCCACGTCGAGAGTAACGGACACAGTAGATGAGGTGTTTGAAGGTGCAGAAAAATCTCTGCTGAATGTAGAAGAATCCTTTGGGGTGAGCGAGGAGGTGTGGGTGCAGGTTTTATACTTCTTGCAGTGGCAAGGGAAGGTGCCGGAGTGGGGGGGGTCAGTTGGTGGGGGGTGGGAATCTAATGAGGGAATTGCAGAGGGAATGGTATCTGCAGAATGCTGAAAGGGATGGTGGGGGGGAAGTATATCTCTGGCAGGGAAGTCTGACTTTGGTGGTCGATACAGTCGTCAATATAGTAGAGGAAAAGATGGGAAATGGTGCCGGTGTAACTGCGGAATATGGACTGTTCCAGGTACCCGATAAAGAGACAGGCATAGCATGTGGGTACCCATGGCTACCCCTTTGGTCTGGAAGAAATAGGAGGATTTGAAGGAGAAATTGTTGAGGGTGAGGACCAGTTCAGCCAATTAAATGAGCATGTTGGTGGAAGGGTACTGGTTGGATAGTTGGGAGAGGAAGAAACAGAAGGCTTGGAAAACCTTTGTCATAATGGATGGACATGTGCAGGGACTGGATGTCAATGGTGAAGATGAGGCATTCGGAGCCAGGAACCAAAAGTTATGGAGGAGATTCATCAACTCCTTCCACCTTGACCTCAAGTTCACCTGGACCATCTCGGACACCTCCCTTCCCTTCCTGGACCTCTGCATCTCCATCTCCAACATCAACTCAACATGGACATCTACTTCAAACCCACTGACTCCCACAATACCTGGACGACATCTCATCCCATCCCTACTCCTGTAAAAACGCAATCCCTTACTCTCAATTTGTCCACCTCTGCCATACCTGCTCCCAAGAGGACCAATTCCACTCCAGGACATCCCAGATGGCATTCAAGGACCACAATTACCCCTCCCACATGGTCAACCATGCCCTCCAGCACACCTCTTTGACTTCCCACGCCTTCGCCCTTGGGCCCCACCCTTCCAAATGCAATAAGGACAGAACACTCCCGGTCCTCACCTTCCACCCCAACCTCCGGATACAACACATCATCCTCTACCATTTCTGCCACCTGGAGTCAGACCCCACCACCAGAAATATATTTTCCTCCTCACCTTTTTCAGGATTCTGCAGAGACCATTCCCTCCCAACTTCCTCATTAGATCCACGCTCCCCCACCGACACCCTCCACCGCAAGAGGTGTAAAACTTGTGGCCATAACACAACCCCCACCTCCACTCCAAGGCCCCAAATGATTCTTCCGCATTCGGCAGAGATTTTCCTGCACCTTCAAACAGCACCCCCCCCCAACCTGATGAAGAGCTTATGCCCGAAATATTGATTCCTCTGCTCCACAGATGCTGCCTGACTGGCTGTGCTTTTCCAGCACATGTTTTAACACAAGTTCGGTATGTCCTGGCCAGAGTACATGAAAAGAAAGAAAAGTATTCTCCTTTTTGTGTGTTTAAATTCTGTTTCTAAAATGGATAACCTTTCCAGAAACTTCAGAACTCCCACCTTTGTATAGACATTTACGTAAAGTGAATACAAATGGTTTGGAGACAAGTCGACTCCTTTCAACCAGTTCAGGACAAAGGAAAACACAAGATCTGTGATTTTAACATGGGAGCTAATGCTTTTACAGTTACCTTAACACCTCGCAATGGAAACACTGACAGGTGAGGTAAAGCTTCACGGCTAGGTTAAATACCTTCCAATTAGCCCACTGAGATGGGTACTCAGCACCTGAAATGCCTGTCATTGTCACATGAAATTGGAGCTTGTTGAATGTCTTAAATTGATGATTCTGGGATTCTAAGTTAATAACTATCTGACCTCCACAGAGAAAGCAGGACTGTAGGGTGAGTTGGCAGTCTGCCTCAGATCCTCCATCACTGTCTACAAGTTGGAAAGAAGATTACGCTTTGCCTGCAAAAATGAAAAACCACTGGAACAACTCAACAATGCAACTTTTACTGGACAGACCACCAGGAAATTGTGAACTGTTCTTTAATACCTCTGGATTTACCAAAACCTGTAATTTATGGCCTATCTCCTCTCCTGTCTTCCTTAATTTCCTGAGGGCATGTGTGTTTGAATGGAATAGCAAAGCAATTCCCCCAAGTTTTAAATGCTTTGTCAATAAATCCTATCTTTGATGTCAACTTAAAGCATTTTACTGTAAGGTTATTTTTAAAAATGGAATCTAAACACAAGAACATGAGGAACACCATTCTGCCTATCTCAGTAAGGGAATGAAGTAAAAGTGAAAATCATGCTTTCACTGTCTCAAATTTAAGAGGGTCAAGTAATTATAATTTAAATTCATCCCTGCTCCCATTGTCTATGACAGGTACTAAACTCTTCTCTTGCCTAATTGGGTCTTTGCATATTAAATTAGCATTGCTCCAGTGACAAAGATACTGTGGTGGGGGGGGGGGTCTGGACCTAGAAATGATCCAGGCAACGTGCCTGAATCTGACCCCAGATTAAAAGTTCAACCTTATGTAATTGCTATTACAGTGTTATATCCACTCTTTTAATCGAATATCAGCTTCAAACCCTTTTTTTGGTGCATGCAGGAAGATTGAAGGTGAGGTTGGTGGACAGACGGTCACACGATCTATAATATGGGCATCTTTGAGACAGGATGAGCTGAGGATTAAAGTGTGACAAACTGTAGCTCGTAGGAAACAATGGATCAGAGAATGGGAATAAACGCCTTGAATGTTCACTTGGATCTAAGGTTGCTAGTGAAATAAATCTCAACACACCTTTCTGTCATAGAGCTTATTGAATATTTTGTCACCCAGTACTGTCAGATATTTTCTAATCAATCTGTTCAGAGATATTATTCACATCTCTGGAGTAGGTAGAACTGGAGTCCAGACCTCCTGGTTCTGAGATAGGGACACTACCAATGTGCCATTGGACTCTTACCTTGATCCCCCTTGATATTTGCACAGTCCCTTAATCAATGAACCCTAATTAACAGAATAACTCTTATTATACTGGCAGATTCTCCTCTTTAAAAGAAAAACTCTTATAGAACAGAAATTAATGAAAAATAAACAAAAATGATTTGTTTCATGTTGTACATCTCATAACAAAACTTTCCATATTCTCCTTTCTTTCTTGAACCAAAGTCAGAAACCAAAAACATTTTTTTTTATATTCTTGTAACTTCTCATACCATCAGGCATCCCTGTTCGAGGGAGCAAACACCATTTTTTTGTGTAACAATCTGACAACTGGTGACTTCCATCTAATTAATTTATGATATAAATTAATTTTGAGCATTTCTGTTATGCTAGCCAGGTCAATTCTCAATCTGTATCAAATGTACATTGTCCCAGAAAGAGCAGGTACCCTCATAATGCACAATGGCCTTTTAGGCTGCCCCTTGCATAAAATTTCCTTTCAAATATTGACTAAATACAACCTCGTATCTTTAGCTTCTGTGAGCACCGGTGTTTCAGTAGTTAAGGTAACTTCTACCCCTTCTATTTTCATGGTTCCCATCCCAACGAACAGCATTTATTATTCTTTCACACAAAGAATATTTTAAATTCTGCCAAATTCAAATTTCTGTCTAGAAGATTAGCATTGCTAAAAAGGACGAGCTTCATCTCCTCTGGATTAAGTAAGGTTAAAAATCTGAGTATGCATTTTCTGAATTTAATTTCTTTAATGTTTTATTTGTCGTCAAGATATCCTCAACTGTTGCCTGTTTCGTCATTGTTTTTCAGTTCCAATATCTCATAGCTGGCATCAGGTCTGGACTGAGTGTACAGCATTCAAGCTTTATAAATGATCTGTTTCTTCTCTAGATTCAAAATCATCTTGCTGTGAGGATGTTGCCTAATTTATCAGGTTACAATTGACACTTTCTGTGTAAGACTGTTGATCCAAAGTCACTCCTGACTTATTCTGCTTGATGTCTAACTCTATATATAGTTAAAGGCTTCTGAAGCATGACTTCCAATCTTAAATTGTCCTTGTTTTACTTATCATATATCAAATCAAAATCCATAGACTCTTTCTACAAAACGTCATAAAGATGCCTTAAAATTTGCCTTTGTGGTATCAGTAGAACATTGTTAAGTCTGCTTTCAGCTGAATGCAACCTATTTTCAGCAAGATGGATCTAACTGAGAACTCCTACACCCTCCCTGTAGAAAAAGAGCTTGGGGAGTCTACTCTAATATCTTGGTCATCCAGTTTCTCTTCAAAACAGTAAGCTATTAGCTTGGCTTTAGCCATATCTATCGCATTAGAAAGAACTTTTTTTCTGTATACATCCATCTGTGTTATCAGTTTGCCTGTTTTCTATCTAGTACCTCCATATATGCAGCAAATTCTTTTTACGTATCTAACTGCTTTTTGGATTTTTTATTAAGTTTCCTTTTGATTTGTTGGTAGATAATAAAAATTCTCAATAGTAAGAGTTTTTACTCCTTGTTATATTTTCTATCTGTTCCATAATCTTTGTCCTTGTCAAACTATGACCTCTATTCACATAAATTTGACTATTTTTTCTATCCAATACTTTCAAGCCCATTGCCACAACTTTGTCAAGGTATGTTGCTATTGGTCATGCCCTTCCATTTTCTTATACGGATATTATATTTATCATTGATCTTTTCTGCAGATTTAGTATGCTCATTGTCCATTACTCCTGCAGCCTTGTGAAAGGATGGATGGGCTAACTGCTGATATCATTTTAAAACAATTAGCCTTTTTTTTAACCTTTAAACTGCTATCTCCTACTATCAACAATATCTGCTTAGTATTTTGATTAGGAAAATTAGTTTTTTTTAAAAGAATTAAAATAATATCTGGATTGTATAAGTCGCAAAACTACTGACTTTCCAAAACAGTTTCCTTGTTATATTCCATTTAAATGTTCATTTGAGCCTTTTTCTTGCTCAGCCTGCTCTCTAGTAAGGGTCTTTCACTCTATATCTGTGCTGATAAAGTAGTTTAGCCCAGCTGTGTTACAGGGAATCAACACCTTTTCAAATAACTTCAGTGCATAGTCATCCCAGATCTGAAGAAAGTAGAACATTCAAATTCCTTAACTTTAGTATTGATAGATCTAGGTAACATTTTAACCAATCCACTCCACACATTACGAATGTGGATTGAATTGAATGAATTTGTGACTGGAACATTCATTCCCAGACTGAAGCCTCTTGCAATGCATTCCCTCTGCTCAATCAGTACCTTCATCCTCTCCTTTCCAACCTTCCATTGTACATTACTTGAAAACCTGTATTGTTCCATTAGGACCTTTCATTGCAGAACGGTATTTTGAGTACCATATAAAACCCTAACTGAGTCTTCAGTGATAGTTCCCTAGATCGTGTCATAGAGTCATAGAGATGTACAGCACGGAAACAGACCCTTTGGTCCAACTCATCCATGCTTACCAGATATCTCAGCCCAATGTGGTCCCACATGCCAGCACTGGCCAATTAGAAGGTAATGTTTCTTTGAAATGCTTTTAAAATAATTCAACAAATATACAGCAAATTAATTCAATTGGCTTTATAATCATGAATAACAACAATTTCCCTTCATCCTGATCATTTACCTATTTAACATCCTTTGGACTTCATTTCAGGTTTACAGGAAATGCCCTTATTCTGAGTCAAGGGTTTACACAGTACAGCCTTATTCTTCAGTGTCACAGAAGGTGGAGATGTTGATTGTGGTGGTGGTGGAGGTGGTAGTTGTTGCTTCGATGACCAAGTCTGTATAGATGCTTCAAGCTGCATGGGCATTTAAATGTATCATGACCTCACTGTTTTAGTTAAGACTCTCATTTCAATACTCTCAGCCTGTACCTGAGTGCTGTAGCATTGCTGCCACAAGCAAACCTTCCATTTTTTGTGACATTTAAGCAAGGAAGTCCACCAGGGATGAATGTTGTCCCAGAATTTATTTTGAAGGCTTCAGATATTTGTACTTCTTTCTGGAAATCTACCTCTAGTTAACATGTCTGTCCACATTCAACAATTTAGCATTGTTCACCAATTTAAAGGTAAATGTTGAGTTTGGGATTTCCCAATAGATATTTTTCAATCTTGAATATGGCCTATTAAATTCTATTGTATGTTTTATGGAATAACCATCAAATGTATCAAAATCTACCCACACATCATGTGCATTTAAGAGTTTGCTATTAGTGGGAACTTGCCATGTACAAATTTGCTGTCGTGTTGCCCACATTACAACAGTGACTGCATCTCAAAATAGTACTTAATTGACCGGAATTGATAAAAAAAAGTTATTTATCTCTCCCTTTCCTTAGTTTCAACATTTCCAAACCATGAGACAAAGCCTTAATGCTAAAGCTGTCTGTGTGGTTTCCCCGTCAAACTGTCGGCAGAGAATGTGTAGCTTTGACGATGGACAAAAGCATTGAGTTGTCAAGAATAGATATTTAAATGGATTTTCTGGAAGGACTATGATGTTGCTGCTCTTCGCAAGTGAAATTATTTTACTCATTTCAGCCACTTAACTCCCCATCTCAGGTGAGTAAAATTACAATGGAAGCATTCTTATGGTGCAGAAGTAGTGTCCTTCTATTTGAGACCTGCTCCAGAGGTGTGTAATATAATCTCTGACATGTTGGTTAGAAAATATTTTAAAACACAGTTTACATAATAGGAACAGAATTGTGCAGGAGACAGACCATACTAATTTCTCCAGCTCACTTAGGTGTAGGCCAGGTGGCACGAGTCCATATTTGTCAAGGTCAACTTATTAACCTTGGCCTAATATACACATGGTCCTGGGTGGAAACATGCAGCTAAAAACAGGGCAGGCAGACAACCAATCATGTCTTGCCTCAGGGAACTCTCAACAGTACAAAGACAACCTGAAAGAAGCAAGTTTCCTTAGTCACAAAATAAATCAAGAGAAATCACTTAACAGTTGTTCGACATCGAAGATAAGATGTAATTGGAACAGAGGTGGATTAATTAGGCCCTCTGACCTGCTTCACCATTCGTTTGGCTTACGATTAATCATACTTTGCTCCAAATTACTTCATGTTCTTGCCTAACAGAACCTATTGATCTTATAATCTTGGAACGTTTATTTGATCCCCAGGACCATCATACTTTTATGGAGAAATGTTAAGATTTCCTTTGAGTAAAAAAAACAGCAAACTGATTTCATTCCTGAATGATCTGGCTCAAATCTTAAGATGGTTTCCCCTTGTTGTAGATTCCCCTGCCAGAGGAAATAGCTTCTGTCGATCTATCCAGCAATTCTTGTTTTTTTTAGAATTAGAATCCCTTTTTTACAATGATACAAAATATTTCCAAGTCAGGGTGATTTGTGTCTTGGAGGGGAATGTAAGCTGGTGTTGTTCCCTTGTATCTGCTGCCTTTGTACTAGGTGATGGGTCATGAGTTTAGAAGCTGTGGAAGGAGCCTTTATGTATTGCTGCACAGAATCTTGTGGATGATACACACTCCTGCTACTGAGCATCACTGGTAGAGAGTCTGAATGTTCTGTATATGTCAGCCCTCTGTAAGAATTACTCAGCTAGTCCCACTCTTTTTCTCTGTAGCCCTGTATGTTTTTTCTCTTCAGACAATTATCCTGTTCCCATTTGAGAGTAATTTAATCTGCCTTCACCTCATTCTCAGGCAGTGTATTTCATATGCTATCAAACCACAACATAAAAGCATTTTCCCTCATGTCACCACTGCTTCTTTTGCCATTTCTTTGAATTGGTGTCCCCTGATTTTTGACACTCTGCCATTGAGAACAATTTATCCTTTTTTATATTCTGTTGGGGCCCCTCATGATTTTGAATAACTGTCAAATCTCCTCTCAACCTTCACCTCTGCTTCATTAATTTATTCTTGGGCAAGTAGACACTGTGAGGACTCAAGCCCATTGTTCATTTCGTGCCTGCAGTTTCAAATTCAAACACACTCACACTAAACCCTCCAATGGAACCTATCTCAAGAACCTTTCTCATAAATATTTACCAAAATGTCCAGTAAAGGTCTGTATTAACGTAGTTAAATGCTTATTGTGAAGAGGTCTCATGGCTACCAAAAGAGGTAAATCTTTATTTAAATTTTCACTTTGCTAGTTAAAAATAGGAAAAAGTAGGAGTTTATCAATAACAGTCCAGCTATAATGCAAGCTCACTTCTTGGCCACTCAACATCCACATAATAATTGTCTTCCTTTCTATCCCTTTACAATTCCTTTGTGTTAATTGTGCATTTAACTACCATGTCTACCCATTCCAACAGCCTGTCCATGTTCTTTTGAAATGTAACAATAGTTTCCTCACAGTTCACAATACTTCCAATTATTAATAATAACACTTCCATTAGACACTGTCAGGACTCCATTGTTAATTTTGTACCTGCAGTTTCAAATTCAAACACACACGTTAAATCCTCATATGGAACACGTGCAATCTCTCTCTCTTTCTCATGTTCCTTAGAATTATGACCATGGTCCAATTGCAGAGTTGCACATCAAATGCCACAGATCTTGGGGCGTGCATTAGCGAAATGGAAATGCCATAGGTCAGACTTTGCAGCAACCATCAGTTTTGGGGACATATACTGTCAACAGTGTTGCCTCTGGCTGCATTCTTTTTCACAAGTGTACAAGATTAAAGCAACCAGCTACATCACAGCAGAATCACCAAACATGTCAAGCCATCTTATATAATAAATTAAACAAAATAAAATTTATTATTACAGCATAATGCATACCTTGGAGTGATTCCAATCCAGTAATTTAATGGTATTTTGAGACTATCATCAATCACTGATGTGAAGAACCAGCAGAGACATCAGATTAGATTACAGCCTTGAAATGATTTAGTTGTATCTTCTATGCAATGCTTTTATTATGTGTTATGTACTGGCAGTGGCTATCCCATATCCTTGAAGGGTGGAAAGTTCACAGTTTCTACATCACAGGAGTAACTTAAAACCAGAAAATTATTAGACTATTAGAATAAGCCTAAGAATCATCTCAGCTCTTGATTTCGTCAAAACATTTGAACCTTCGACTCTCTGGGATTCATTTTGGTTCATAATAAATTTTAATGGGTATGCAACTTTTTTCATAAACTTTTCATATCAGGCATCTTTGCAACTGATGTTTTCTGACAGCTCCCTCACCGAGAGTGCTTCTTTCCCCACTCCACAGAGGTGACCATCCATTTACCAAATTCATCCAAATTAATATTTATCTGTCATGCCATTTCTTTGAGAGAATATCTTCATTTTGTTGCATGATGAATTCCTCTGGAATGTATTGTATACTGGGAGAAGAGCCATTCTTTGAGCATGAGCCCAGATGGTGTTGCAGGCAAGCTGTTCATCCATGGATGGTTTCACAACCGAGTCCACCTGACAGAAAGATTCTCTGTTTAAACGCTTCTGACTCGGGTGGAATTAACAAACAAGACTTTCTTCCTCAAGCTCCACTCATGTCCCCACCATTGATTCTTCCACACTTTCTATCCCACTCTGACCCCAGCTGCAAGTCAGACTTCTATAATTATGTATCTCTGTGACTCAGCAATGCCTTACACAGCTAGTTTATTCACAGAAACCATAGCTTGTGGGTCCCTCATAGTTCCTGTATCCTGAAACCCCAACCTCATCTTAGCTCAACTCATATCTCTGATATCTTTGATGTGCCCTCTAGATTATGTGGGTTTCACAGGTTGGAAGAAACTTGTTTTAAAGGTTGTGCTTTCAGAGAGGATAAATAGAAAGCAGGACTGTCAGAGCAGTAGTAGTGTGGGTATGAGAGAAACCCTCTGAACAAAGCATCAATTTGGGAGCTAACCCCAAGTTTGTTTGACAGCACTTCACTGTTCCCAAAGTTTATATTTCAAACATGTTCAAAATACATTTGAATTCACCTATGAGAGAAAGTAAAGACTTGCAGTGGCTGTCATGGGTGGACATCCCAAATAATGACAGCCAGCAAAGTCGCTTTGAATTGTAGGACTGGATTTTCACAGAATTGGGCACTGTCAACCGATCATTAAAAATGATGGGTGGATTCTCTCACCCCCAATTGTTTTCCACAGCTCTCCTCCAGCATTTAATAAGATCATGGCTGATCTAACTGTAAGCTCAAATCTACATTCCTGCTATCCCTGATAATCCTTCACCCCTTTTCCTACCAAGATTCTATCACTACTTTTAAAATATTCGAAGTTTCTGTTTCCAACACCTTGTTTCCATCCCTTAACACTCTTTGCAAGCAAAACGTAAACCCCAATGTTGATATTTTCAATTGACCTTCAACCTCAACACTATTTTTGAGGGAATGCAAAGAGATGCAAATTTCCATTATCCTTTGCATAAGGAAGTGGATTGTAACATGAATGGCTTAGCTCCAGTTTTAGGGTTATGTCCTTGTGGTCTATATTCATCCACCAGAGCTAACAGCTTCTATCTTTCTAACCTTCTTCTTGAGGTAGCATGCTCAACTATTCAAAGGTCAGCTTAGGGTGTGATTTTACAATGAGACAACTGCACTGTCAATGTCAAAAAGTGTGGTGCTGGAAAAGCATAGCAGGTCAGGCAGCATCCGAGGAGCAGGAAAGGTAACATTTTGATCATAAGCCCTTCATCAGTGATTTCACAATGAGACAACTGTACTCTCAATGTTATTCTAAACTGCCTACTAGCTGTCTGCCCATGCCCCCATGCCAAGCAAATCCTACAAATTAAACTGATCAGTTCCTTTAACCTTAAACACTTCAACCAGAACACCCACAATCATCTACAAGGGAACTCAAGCCAAGTCAATGCATCCTATCATCATAATTTTACCGTTTTAGCCACAATATCATTCTGGTGAATCTGCACTCACTCTCAACGCAGATGTGTCCTTCCTGATGTGTGGTGCCCAGAATGGAATACACGAGTCTTGAGATAAAAGGTCCAGAATTGAAATTGTAAAGAAAAGGGATTATAAAGGATAGACATGAAGGAAGCAACACAAAATGGAACGCACTTGAGATTTCCTCAGGGCAGGTCATTATGAGTGAGACAAGAGGAAAAAGGATAAAGGTTAAATACTCACTTTGAGGAACAGAAATATAACCTCTCTACCGACCCCCTACTGATTCATTTCCTTAGATAATCTAGATCTGTCCTAAAATTCACCTTTAAAAACTAACCAAACTCTTAACCTATTTTAATAGTGCTGGAAATTTCACATGATGTACTGCCTTGACAAAGGATTTAGAATTAATAACACAATTCCATTTGAAAAATATCATACCTTCATTTCCAGAGAAACTAGGCAGCTGATAAAAGTGAATTGCTTGACCCAGCACATTGAAATAAGTGATCCTTCGATAATCAGACGATTCATGTTTCTCTAACATAGCATGTCACAACTTACAGTGCCACTCGAGTTACCCTCAGTGGATTATAACACTTCTGAGAAATACAAAAAATATGTTTGTGTCTGTCTGTGTCTATGGAGCAGGGGAGGAGTCAGCTTCATGGCACTTGGGAATGAAAAACAAATGTAATCAAAATATTCCTCAAAAACACTGATCAGAAAAATAACGCGTCTCTGGTATTTGAACGCAAAAAATCAAGAATGACATTCCAACACAATACTGAGGGAGTACGAGAGTGTCAGAAGTGCCCTTTTCAGATGATGCTAAGAACCCATCTTTTTGATTTGGGGGAGCCGGTATTGGACTGGGGTGTACAAAGTTAAAAATCACACACCACCAGGTTAGTGTCCAACAGGTTTATTTGGAAGCACTAGCTTTCAGAGCGCTGTTCCTTCATTAAGGATCAAGGAGCAGCGCTCTGAAAGCTAGTGCTTCCAAATAAACCTGTTAGACACTAACCTGGCGTTGTGTGTTTTTTAACTTTTTTTGTTCAGGTGGCTGCAACAGATCTGATGACACTCCTTCAAATTACAGCAGAGGAGTTATCCCAGCACCTTAGCCAATGTGCAACTCTCAATCCACATCAGATTACCTGGTCATGATCATATTGTTTGTAGAGGCAATTCCTGCGTGCAAATTGGTTGTTGTCTTTACAACATTACAGCAATAACTAAACTTCATAAGCATTTTAGTGTCTGAACGTATTTTGAGACATGGGTTGAGTATTATATAAAAAACAAGATTTTATCTTTATCTACAAATAGGTATGCTGAGTCTTTAAACTGACTCTACTTCTCTTAGATTCTTCTGCCTCCTCTCACCACGCTTCAATCTGTGGCCAGTGACTTGACCTCTGAATCTTTGTTCTCATCTTATTTTCACTTGTATTAGAATCCTTGTTGATTTTTCATATTTTATTTTATGAATTTTTATCAATTTTGGTTCAAAGCTGTCAACTGAGAACTGTGGGATGAGGATGACCTTTGGACTCCAAACAGCAGCAAGTTAATCACAGGTTGATTCTTGATCAGAGGAATTCCATCGACTTTTCAACACCAGAGAGACCAGTATGTTTAACCAGATAGCAGGTATTTGGCATCAACAAGGTCAGTACCTGGGAATTGGTTCTAGCAAGTCTGGGAGAGACCTACAGAGAAACAATTGGTAGAGGTTGAATGATAATGTCATGGGGCAGATGGTCAGTCTAACAGGGAAAGGCCAGAGTTTTGAATTGGATTTATTGGGACAAGGGCTTTGGCTACTGATGCTACAGCATGAAGGTTTGAAAGCTGACTGCTGAACCTCCCATTATCAGCTATTGGAAGTTCAGAGAAGAGAAACTAAGTTAGAAGTATCACTGGCTTCCTCTGAGGGAGCAGAAAAGGTGTCTCTGATCAACATCTTCAGGAAATCATTGAAGAAACAATCATCTACGCCAAAGGAACAATACACCGTGAAAACCATTCAAGTAATGTGACCACAGAGTCTCAAAGTCAGAACAGCACAGAAACAGACCCTTTGTTCAACTTATCCATGCCGACCAAATTTCCCAAACTGAATTAGTCTCCCATTTGCCTGCATTTGGCTGATGTTCCTTTAGATTAGATTAGATTAGATTATTTACAGTGTGGAAACAGGCCCTTCGGCCCAACAAGTCCACACCGACCCGCCAAAGCGCAACCCACCCATACCCCTACACATACCCCTTACCTAACACTACGGACAATTTATCATGGCCAATTCACCTGACCCGCACATCTTTGGACTGTGGGAGGAAACTGGAGCACCCGGAGGAAACCCACGCAGACACGGGGAGAATGTGCAAACTCCACACAGTCAGTCGCCCGAGGTGGGAATTGAACCCAGGTCTCTGGTGCTGTGAGGCAGCAGTGCTAACCACTGTGCCACCGTGCCGCCCCTATCTTAAACTTATCCAATTCCTGTACCTGTCCAAATGTCTTTTAAATGTTGAAACTGTACCTGCGTCTACCACTTTCTCGTGCAGTTCATTCCATATACCAGGGCCAGTGGCTGCCAGGTCATCCTCCTGGTATTCAGGTCCGGTGGCATCAGCAACAAGTGCATTCTCCCGCCATTTGGAGCCTGTGGCAGCAGGGTCGTTCTCCCGGCGTTCGGGGCCGGTGCCAGCAAAGCTCCTCCAGCAATCGGTGATGGCAGCACCAGCACCAGCGGACTCTTCAAGATGGCAGCACTGGCAGGGCAACATCTGCAGCTGAGGTGGGACTCGTGGCCTGGCAGTGGCCTGGCCTGGCAGTCGGGCGAGTGTGCAGTCAGCGGTGTCAGCAAAGTGGGCCCAGTGGTGAAGACATGGTGCCTAAAGTGGGGCGACTCCTGCATTGGTGGGTCCAGCACAGGCAGCAGCGAGACAGTGGAGGTCTCCCTTGAGGCTAGGTGCAGGCATGGACTGGGTCAGAAAGACTGATACTCTGAACTTTTTAACTTCTTTATTTTTCTAACCTATTCCTGTGGCCTATAATGCTAGACTATTTATTTCTTCATTTTTCAAATTTTTTTTTGTTTCTTAAGAATTTGATCCTGAATATCTGTACCTTGGTATCTTAGCAAAATTTTTTACTGTACTCATTTGAGTGTGTGACAATAAAGCTAATTCAATTCAATACACAAACCACACTGTGTGAAAAGGTTGCCCCTCACGTCCCTTTTAAATCTTACTCCTCTCACCTTAAAAATATGCCCTCTGGGGGGATCCAAGATGGCGGCGACTCAGCAAGACTGAGTCCACAGTGCTCTACCCAAAACTTGGGAAAAGTGGGCTATCCACCCCCACCACACTCACTAAACCATTTATAATAGTTGTTAACCTTAAATAGTTACCTATTAGTACATTTAAATAGTCTAATACTAGCTGGAAAATGAGTAAAGGGAAGGGAACAGGCGGCTCTAAGAAAGCAGGGACCCCTCCCCCACCCTCTCCCTCTTCAGCTGCAACAAAGGTGTCTTCAGCTACTTCAGGAGATTTACCAATGAAGATGAGCTTTGAGGAGATGTTTGCCAGGTGGGAGGCGAAGATTGATGCTTTTATCGATGAGTCTCGGCAGAGCAGAGAAGCACTATCAGCCGAGCTGCAGAAGCAGGGCAGAGACATTCAGGAGTTGGAGTGCCGAGTCAGAGAGGTGGAGTCGAAGGCCGCAGCCTCAGAGACTGCGATAAAATCAACAGCTGACCACATCCGTTTTCTCGAGAATCGAGTCCAGAACCTAGAAAACCACATTGATGACCTCGAAAATCGATGTCGTAGAAAAAATATTCGGTTGGTGGGCCTGCCCGAGCAGGAAGAGGGAGGTCAGCTGACAGCATTCTTAGAGCATTGGCTGCCACAACTTTTAAATCTGCATAATGGATCAGGCCAGGTAAGGATAGAATGGGCCTACCGGGTCACAGTACGTGGGCCCGGCTCAACCCAGCGCCCACGTCCGGTCCTGTTCCAGCTGCAGAGCTATAGGGAGAGGCAGATGCTCCTGGAAGCCTCAAGAAATCTGGGAAAAGATCCCCAAGCTATGACCCACAAAGGATCCAGGATCATGCTGTTCCAGGACTTCTCCCCAGCTTTGGTCCGAAAGAGGAAGGCATTCGATGAGGCGAAGAAGCGTTTAAGGGACTTAAATATCCAGTACTCCTTACGATATCCAGCGACGCTACGCCTTAGCCACGAAGGATCCATATATAACTTCGGATCACCGGAGAAGGCTAAGGAATTCTTGGACTCTCTTAAATAAACTGTAAGAGATTGTGGACGCTGGTCTGCCTTTCCCATTATTTTGGTTTACATCCCTTCATCTTTTCTTATCTTTCCCCCTATGTGTGTATGTATATATATATGTTGGGGCGTTTGGTTAATGTTGATGGGGAGAGGTGGTTACCTTATTCAATTTTACTTCTGTTTTTAGGAGCGGGGTTGTTTTTCTTTCCCCTGTTATTTTGTGGTATTATATTTAAGTATTACATGTTGAGATTGTAATCTTATAGTTATATATGGTATTAATATTCCCAAATATATTTAGATGTGGGTGTGGGTGGGGGTGGGGTGTTCACTGTTAACTCTAGCTTTATATTATATTTGAATTCTCCTCATTTTATTGAGGAACACCTGGGTCAAGGGTGGGGCACTGGTTGGAAGAGGGTAAGATGGACTGTGGGAGAGGAAGTGACGTTCCCTGGGAACAAGGGAGAAAATCTCCAATTCGGAATGTTTTATATTTTTTATACTTAGAAAGAGTTTTTTGTTATATTGTTTTGAGTGTATCAGAGAGTCTTTACTTTTGTAAATCTTGTATGCTCCATGCTCGGGATGTTCTAGATAGGGTTTCCCCTCCCGAGGGGTCTCGGATCTGTCCAGATGATTATGGCTGAACAGTCGGTTAAGTGGTGCACCTGGAATGTCAGGGGGAGTAATTCGCCAGTTAAAAGGAAGAAAATATTATCAAATCTTAAGAAGGAGAGAGTTGATATAGCTCTCCTACAGGAGACACACCTGTCGGATAAAGAACACTTAAAATTACGACAGGGCGGATTTGATCAGGCCTTTTTTTCCTCTTTTAATTCAAAAAGCAGGGGAGTCATTATCCTTGTCCGGAAGAACTTCCCTTTGAAAATTCTAAATCAGATAAAAGACGAATCTGGACGATATATTTTGATTAAAGCCCTCATAAATGGAGAGGAATATGGGATCTTAAATGTATACTGCCCCCCGGCACACCCCTTTAAATTCATAACGGAAGCTTTTTCAAAACTGATGGCCTTTGGTGCCCGTCATACAATTATAGGGGGAGACTTTAATTGTATTATGGATCCGGAAATAGACAGGATTCCCAAGAGTGCCGCTGGAGTATCTCCCAGATCTAGACAACTGGCGGACCTGAATAAAGAATTAGGATTGGTAGATGTATGGAGATGTCTCCATCCACAGGGTAGAGATTTTTCTTTCTACTCTAATCCACATAAATGTCACACAAGAATTGATATGTTTTTTGCCCCATCGATTTTTCTAAACTCTATAGCAACCTGTAAAATAGGTACTATAGCAATCTCTGACCATGCCGCTGTATACATGGAAACTAAGGTAAAGAACAATGGGACATCTGCTCGGCATTGGCGTATGGACCCCTTCCTGATAAAAGATAGCAAATTTTTAAAGTACTTCTCCCAAGAACTTAAAACCTTTTTAGAAATTAATACTGGTACGGCTAGCAATCCGTCAATGATGTGGGAGACCATCAAAGCTTATGCACGAGGTTTGATCATCTCCTATTCAGCGACCCAGAGGAAAATGAAGGGAGAGCAACAGCGTCTGCTCGAAGCTCGCCTAAAAGCAGCCGAAACAGCATACACTGATAGACCTTCTATCACAAAATTGCAGAGGATTACAGCTCTTAGGACAGCTTTAAACACCGCGCTTACTCAAACGGCTAAAAGGGAAATATTATTTGCGAAACAAAGATTATATGAATATGGCGACAAACCGGGTAGATACTTAGCATTTCTTGCAAAGAAAAAGAAAGCCCCTCAAACTATTCCGACCATCAAGGAAAGTACAGGTACCCTGACTCATGATCATAAAAAGATCAATGCGACCTTTAAAGAATTTTATTCTGAACTATATAGATCGCAGGATTGTGAAGATAGGATTAGGAGGATGCAGTCATTTTTTGAAAAATTTGACCTTCCCGGGCCTGACTCCGGAACAGGTGTCGGCCCTAAATACCCCTTTAACAGTCCAAGAAATACTTGAGGCAATTAGGCAACTTCAGAGTGGAAAAGCACCGGGCCCGGATGGTTTTCAAGCTGAATTCTATAAAGAATTTACAGGAATATTGGTTGACCCACTTATGGATATGTATAATTTTGCGCATAGTCAGGTCTGTCTCCCGCCCACGCTGAAAGAAGCAAATATTTCTCTTATCCTCAAAAAAGGAAAAGACCCAGAAGATTGTGCATCTTACAGACCAATATCCTTACTAATGTAGACTTTAAAATTCTCTCAAAAATGTTAGCACTAAGACTAGAAAGGGTACTGCCATATATTATAAAGGAGGACCAGACGGGATTTATTAAGGGCCGCAGATCATCCAATAATATCAGAAGGGTCTTGAATATGATCCAAGCCTGTCATCAGGGAAAGATACCAGGAGTAGTAATTTCATTGGATGCGGAAAAGGCATTTGATAGGGTTGAATGGTCATATTTATTTTACACATTGGAAAGGTTTGGCGTTGGACAGGTGTTTACCAAATGGGTTTCAACATTGTATAATGACCCCAAAGCAGCTGTTATTACTAATGGGTTAAGATCGGATGGCTTCAGTGTGGGTAGGGGCTGCCGTCAAGGATGTCCTCTCTCACCATTGTTGTTTACACTGATAATCGAACCATTAGCAGAAGCCATCCGGACTGATCCTAATATAACGGCCCCGAGGATTGGTACAGGTAAACACAAAATTACCCTCTATGCAGATGACGTTCTCTTATTCCTCAGTAATCCTTTAATGTCAGTGCCTCATCTAATTCAAGTTATTAATACATTTAGTGCATTCGCAGGCTATAAAATTAATTTTTCAAAATCGGAAGCCATGCCAATGGGTGGTCTGGCTATGATACCCCACTTAATGGACGGATCCCCTTTTCCCTTCCGTTGGTCCCTGGAGGGCTTCTTATATTTAGGTATTTTTATCACGCCAGTATTTGATCAGCTGTATAGGGCTAATTTTGTACAATTAATGGAAAGGATAAGGCAGGACCTCCAGCGATGGAGAGACCTTCCGATTTCCTGGCTAGGGAGAATAGCATTAATTAAAATGAATGTTCTGCCCCGTCTCTTATATCCTATGAGAATGCTCCCGCTGATACTGCCAAGGCTAGCCCTACGTAAATTATATGGCTGGTTGGGCTCCTTTATTTGGAACCATAGACGGCCCCTTATTAAGCTGAAGAAGCTACAGCTTCCACAGGCAAGGGGAGGACTGGACTTCCCAGACTTTAGGAAATATCAGTTAAGCTCCCTACTAAGTTACATAGCTGATTGGGTTTCATCTGATCCACAATCAATTTGGCTGGATATCGAAGCCTCCCAAGTAAAATACCCACTTATTAACCTTTTATTTTCAGATAAGAGGAAAATCATTACAGACCGCTGTAAAAATCCCATAATATTAAACACAATTAAGGCCTGGAATATAATGCGGCAAAATGAGGGTAACTCACATAAAACATCCCCCCATGCACCAATAGTAGGCGCATGGGGATTCCAACCGGGGATTACAGATGCCACCTTTAAACTCTGGAGATCCAGGGGCATCTCATGCTTAGGGGACCTATTTAAAGATGGGATCCTGATGTCCTTTGAGCAGCTGCGTCTGAAATTCGGAATACCTAATGGGGATCTCTTTCGATACTTCCAAGTTCGAGATTATATACAGAGGAAGACTACATTAATAGATAGTCTTTATAAATCAGACAGAGAACGTAATGTCTTACGACCAGCGGGGGCATCCTCCGTTAGTACTATATACCATTTGCTACATGATGGAGTCTCAGGAGACATGGATGACCTGCTTAAAACATGGGAGCAGGACTTGGGGCTAGAAATCTCTGAGGATATGTGGAATGACATTTGGGAAAATGCTTGAAGAATTGCTATCTGTAACAGAACTCAGGCTATCCAACTAAAGATACTTCATAGGGCCCATATAGCTCCGGCTCGACTGGCAAAATTTAAGGCAGGAGCATCTCCAATGTGTCCCAAATGCAAAATAGAGGTGGGTACTCTTGCACATTGTCTGTGGACTTGTCAGAAAATCCGCAGATACTGGACTAAAGTGGCAAATACCCTGACAGAAATTTTAGGAATGGAAATTAGGGTGGACCCTGTATCTCTCCTTTTGGGCTTTTCGAACCTCTCATCTCTGGATATGCATGGGAAGAGACTATTTTCTATTCTCTCTTTCTGTGCAAGGAAAAATATTTTGGTGAACTGGGTGGCTGAGGGCCCCCCTGGACTTTCAAATTGGCACAGATTAATTAAGGAATATATCCCCCTTGACTTCCTCACAAATATGGTGCACCGAAAGACTGAATTATTTTATAAAATATGGCAGCCCTTTTTGAATTATATAAATGCAGATATTTCGGCTATCCTAACAAGGGCTTTTATTTAGTGAAGATTTCAGACCAGGCTGCTCCGGGGCCCCTTGGGAGAGGAATCCTGCGCGAATACGGGTTTATTATATTTGATGTTTATACATTCCGAGCATGTAAGAGACTTAGGTATACACTCTGGTTAGTTATAGGTTAGATTAGTAGAAAATTGAGTTTTTTTTTTCTTTTTTCGTTTCTTTTTTTTTCTTTTTTGTTTTCTTCCTCTTTTCTTTGTTAAATTATGACTATTGTATATATGATTTAATTGTACATCAATGTTTGTATTTGAGAGTTTTGTTTATTTTTGTAAATTTGCAAAAATGTTAAATTTCAATAAAAATATCTACAAAAAAAAAATATGCCCTCTAGTTTTGAACTCCCCTATCCTCGGGAAAAGACCTTTGCTATTCACTTTATATATGCCCCTTATGATTTTATAAACCTCCACAAAGTGCCCCTCAATCTCCTATGCTCCAGTGAAAAAGGTCCTTCCTCTCCTTATATCTCAAGCCCTCTAGTCCCAGCAATAGCCTCATAAATCTTTTCTGGACTGTCTCCAATTTAACAATATCTTTCCTATAGCAGGGCGACCAGAACTGTACATAAGAGCATAAGAACCAGGAGCGTCTGGCCTTTCAAGCCTGCTCCACCACTCAATAAGATCACGGCTGATCTTTTCATGGACTCAGCTCCACTTACCCACCCTCTCGCCATAACCCTTAATTTCTTTACTGTTCAAAAAATTATCTATCTTAGCTTTAAAAACATTTACTGAGGAAACCTCAACCACTTCCCTGGGCAGGGAATTCCATAGATACACAACCCTCTGGGTGAACAAGTTCCTTCTCAATTCAGTCCTAAATCTGCTCCCCCTAATTTTGAGCCTATACCCTCTTGTCCTAGTTTTACCCTTCAGTGGAAATATCCTGTCTACTTCTATCTTATCTATTCCCTTCATAATTTTACATGTTTGTATAAGCTCCCCCCTCATTCTTCTAAATTCCAATGAATATAATCCACTCTACTCTGTCTCTCCTCATAAGCCAACCCCTTCAACTCCAGAATCAACCTAGTGAACCTCCTCTGCACCCCCTCCAGTGCCAGTACATCCTTTCTCAAGTAAAGAGACCAAAACTGCATGCAGTACTCCAGACGTGACCTCACCAGCACCTTATACAGCTGCAACATAACCTCCCTGTTTGCATAAAGACACCCAGGACCCTCTGCGCAGCAGCAATTTTTACCATTCAAGTAATAGTCCTTTTTACTGTTACTCCTACCAAAATGGATGACTTCACATTTATTAACATTGTACTCCATCTGCCAGACCTTTGCCCATCCAATTAAACTATCTGTGTCCTTTTACAAAGTTTCACAGTCCTCTGCACACTTTGCTCTACCACCCATCTTAGTGTCATCCGTAAACTTTGACACACTACACTTGGTCCCCAATTCCAAATCATCGATGTAAATTGTGAGTAATCCCTGAGGCACACCACTAGTTACTGAAAGCACTCATTTATTCTCACTCCTTGTTTCCTATTGGTTAACAATCCTCTATCCATGCTAATCCATTGCCTGTTACACCTTGCATCCTTACCTTTTGTGCGGCACCTTGTCAAATGGCTTTTGGAAATCTAGGTACACCACATCCACTGGGTCCCCACTGTCCACCATGTTTGTAATCTCTTTGCAGAATTATTTAAGTATGATCTGCTATTTATGAACTCATGTTGCGTCTGCTCAACTGGACAATTTCTATCTAGATGCCTTGCTATTTCTTCTTTGATATTAGACCTAAGCATTTCCCCACTACAAAAGTTAACCTAATTGGTCCATAATTACCCCATATTTTGTCTATCTCCCTTTTTAAACAGTGGCATAACTTTTGCTGTTTCCAAGCTGCTGGGACTACCCCAGAGTCCAGAGTATTTTGGAAAATTACAAGTGCATTTGTTATTTCTCCTACCACCTCTTTTAACACTCTGGGATTCATTCCATCCGGGCTAGGAGACTTGCCTATCCTTAGCTCCATTAGCTTGCCCAACACTAGCTCTTTCAGAATAATGATTATTACCGGGTCCTCGCTTTATTCCTGATGAAGGGCTTTTGCCCGAAATGTCAATTTCGCTGCTTGTTGGATGCTGCCTGAACTGCTGTGCTCTTCAAGCACCACTGATCCAGAATCTGGTTTCCAGCATCTGCAGTCATTGTTTTTACCTCACCTACCTTGGTCTCTTTGTCACTTACTGCCACGTTATTAGTGTCCTCCACTGTGAAGACAGATACAATATACCTGTTCAGTGCCTCAGCCATTTCCTCATATCCCATAACTGAATGCCCCTTCTCATCCTCTAAAGGTCCAATGTTTACTTTAGCCACGCTGTTTCATATATTTATCGAAACTTTTGCTATCTGTCTTTATATTCTGAGCTAGTTTATTCTCATGGTCTATTTTACTTTTCTTTATAGTTCTTTTCATGGCTTTCTGTTGACCTTTAAAGCTTTCTCAATCTTCTAATTTCCTGCTGCTCATACTACTTTGTGTGCCTTCTCTTTCAATTTGATAGCCTCCTTTAGTTCTTTAGACACCCATGGCAGATTACCCCTTTTCCTATAGTCCTTCCTTTTCACTGGTACTTACTTTCGCTGAGCACTTTGAACAATTGTTTTGGAAGTTCTCCACTGTTCGTTAACTGTTCCATCATAATGTCTTTGCTTCCAGTCTACTTTAGCCAACTCCTCCCTCATCCTATTGCTCATCTCCTTTGTTTAAGCACAGGACCCTGGTATTGGGTTTTATCTTTGCACTTTCCATCTGTAATCTAAATTCAACTGCACCATCGCTCCTTCCAAGAGTATCTCTAAGAATGACATAATTAATTATTCCTGTCTCATTACACAGGATCAGATCTAGGATAGCTTGCTCCCTCATCGGTTCCATTACACACTGTTCAAGAAAACTATCATAGATATATTCAATGAACTTCTCCTCAAGACTACCCTGACTGACCTTTCTACCAATCGACATATAGATTCAAATCCCCATGATAATTGCCATTCCATTTTTACAAGCATTTGTTATTCCTTTGTTTATTGCCTGCCCAATGTATTATTATTTGGTGGCCTATAGACTATGCCTATCTGTGACGTTTTCTCCATTCCACCCAAATGGATTCAATCTTATTCTCCATTGAAACTATATCACCTCTCACCACCACCCTGATGTCATCCTTGAATGTCAGAGCTACACCACCTCCCTTACCTTCCTGTCTGTCCTTCCAAATAGTCTGATATCCCTGGATGTTTAACTCCCAGTCGTGACCATCCTGCAACCTTGTCTCCAGAATGGCTACTAAATTATATTCATTCGCAATGATTACCTCATCCACCTTGTATAGTAGATGCTTCGAGCATTCAGGTAAAGTGTACTAATGCTAGTTTTTGTACCTTCTTTATGAATTCCAACATCTCCATTAATAGTATCTCCTGAATTACCTTTCCTTTTTACTTCTTTCAGTCTGCCATATATTTAAACCCTCCTGCACACATACTAACTGCTGATTTCCTTTTCACTTACCATCATTCTTCCTGTCGTTTACCCTACCCCTCCAATTCATGAGTTAAAGACCTTGTGTTCAGTTGGAGACCGTCCCATCAAAACTGATGCCTATACCCCATGAAATGGAAAACCTCTTTCCCACACCATTGCCTTAGCCACGTGTTTACTTCCCTAATTTTCTTATCCCTAAACCAATTTGAACATGGATTGGGTAGTAATCCGGATATTATATTCCTTAATTTCATTCATAGTGGTCGATAATCCCCAAACAGATCCTCCTTCCTAGACTTGCCCACGCTGTTTGTCCCAATGTGGATCACATGAACTGAGTCCTACCCCAATGTTCTTTCAAGCCAGTTAGAGATGTCCTGCACCCTGGCACCAGGCAAGCAACATGGCATGCGGGACTCACAATCCTGCTTACAAAAGATACTGTCTGTTCCCCTTATTATAGAATCCCCTGTAACCACCACTATTTGCTCCCCCCTCTTCAATGGCCTCCTGCAACATGGTGCTGTGGTCAGCTGGCTCATCCTCTCCGCAGCCCTTTTCCTCATCCACACACAGAGCAAGTACCTCATACCTGTTGGACAAGGTCAAGAGCAGACGCTCCTCCGTTTCTAAACTCAGGATCTCCCTACCTATCTCATTTGCAGTGATACCCTGCTGTTGAAATACTTAATCTACCAGGTGTGACCATCTCCTGAAACAAAGCATCCAGGTAACTCTCCCCCTCCTGGATGTGCCGCAGTGTTTGAAGCTCAGATTCCAGATCATCAACTTTGAGCTGGAGTTCCTCCAGCAACCAACACTTGCAGTGGATGTGGCCGCTGCAGTTCATAATAAGTTTAGCAACTCCCACATCACACCACCTGCCCAGCCATCTCTACTTAGTTACCTTATTAATTTATATAAACTTATGAGTTAATTAGTTTCTTAGTACTTTGCTGCTACGTTCTTCAAACTTAGTGCAGATTTCCTACCAGCCAATCATTCCCAGCTTCCCTGTGACATCTTCACAGAATGTTTTGCAGCTACAACATGGCCAAGGTTTATCCTGTACTGTACACAGTACTCCAAAGCTAGCTTCACCAACACCCTGTACAACCACGATAGGACATCCCAAATCCTATACTCAATGGTCTGAGCAATGAAGGCAAGTGTGCCAAAAGCCTTCTTAATCCCCCTGTACACATGTGACACAGCTTTCATGGAACATTTTTTAAAAAGTTATTAATCGCTAAATCAGTCTGTCTTTGTGTGAATAAGGCTGAAAGCAAATGTTATTAAGTTTAAACATCGACACCAATTAGACTAACTTGTTGTATAATTTTGCTCTGCTAAAGTTCCTGTATTGTCAGTAAATTGCAAAATCTTTTGTTGAAATCGATTATTCACAGAATCTGGGATTGATTATTCAAAAAAGTCAGGGTTTGTTTTGATGGCCTTTGAAGGTTTCATTTTTACTGTGTTGCAAATACAGAGGTGGAAAGGCTGTTTTGGTTTGGCTGGCTGTGTCCCTGTTGTAACACTTGAGTAAAGGACTCCAGCCGTATTACCTTCAGTCAGGCCTCATTGACATTGGAATTCATCATCACTGAACATGATTAGTGACTCTGATCCTCGAGTGTCAAGACCTGGACTGCTATGAACTTATCACCAATTGCACATACAACTCCCAAATCTTGAGGAATTAAAGTTTAACCTGCAAGAAATGCAAGAGAAAAATCATAAGGAGTTAAAAGCCAGTCTTGCACAATTACTTTAATATATTTGCTACAACTTGTAAAATTATTAGCCCTGTGGGAAAATATGCTTTTTGACTGAATTATCCAATCAGGAGTGTTTTGTTTTTAAATCAATTCATGGGATATGGGTACTGAAGCGATGATAACAAGGTCAGCCAGGTGGACCTCAAAGAATATGAGTTCCCTGATTGGGGCTCTTAATCTGGTCCAGTCAGGGAGCCCAGGCTGACAGATATAAACAGGAGTGCAAAGAAAAAAAAAACAGGAGTGTCAGAGGTTCTGTTCACTCTAAGAAAATAAAGAAACAGTAAAGGAGACCTGGAGGGCAGCTTTTTCACGTAGAGGGTGGTGTGTGTATGGAATTAGCTGCAAGAGGTGGTGGTGGAGGCTGGTACAATTGCAACATTTAAAAGGCATCTGGATGGGTATATGAATAGGGAGGGTCTGGAGGGAAATGGGCCTCCTTCCGACGCCAGGTGTTCATTTGCCTGGCCCGGAAGGTGGTCACCAAGGGCTCGTTTACCCTTCTCCACGAAGGCATGGCCTACCGTGTCTTCTGGATGGCGGACAGCGTGTGATGCCACCTGTGCCACGAGGTGGGACACATCAGAAAAAACGCCCCACCCGGTGGGTGGGGGGGGGTACGGAGCTGGAAATGTGGGGGAGGGGGGAGAAAGGGGAGGGGGGGAGAAGGGGGAAGGGAGGTGAAGGGGAGAGAAGGGGGAAATGGGGGTGAAGAGTGGGAGAGAGGGGGGGAGGTGGGAGTGAGAGGAGAGGGGAGGAAAGGGGGGAGAGAAGGGGAGTGAAGTGGGGGAAAGGGGAGGAGGGAGGGGAGAGAGCGTGGAAGAGGGGGGAAGGGGAGGAAGGGAGAGGGGAATGGGGAGAAAGCGGAGCAGGAGGGGAGGGGAGGGGGAGAAGGGGGAGGGGAGAAGGGGGAGGGGGAAAGGGAAGAGGAGGAGAAGGGGAAGGGAGGGGAAAGGGGAAGGAAGGGAAAGAGGAAGGAGGAGAAGGTGTGAAGGGGAAGAGGAGGAGGCAGGGGAGTGGAGAAATTGGAAGAAGGGGAAGGGGAAGGGGTAGGGGAAGGCAGGAATGGGAAGGGGAAGGGGAGAGGGGGGAGAAGAGGGGGGAAGGGAGTAGGGAAGAGGAGGAATGGGGGAAGGGGGAGGAAGTGGGGAAGGGGAGAAAGGGAAGAAGGGAAACGGAGGGAAGGGGAAGAAGGGGGAAGGGAGAAGGGGACAAAAAGGGGAATGGGAAGGGGGGGAAGGAGAAGGGGAATGGGAAGAGTAAGGGAGGGGGAAGGGAGGTGGGAGGAAGGGGGTGGGGGGATGAAAGGGGGGAGGGGGAGAAGTGGGAGAAGGGGGAGAATGGTGGAAGGAGAGGAGGACGGGGAGGGGAGGAAGGGGAGTGGGAGGGGGAGGAAGAGGGGAAGGGGAAGAGGAGGGAAGGTGGGGCGCAAGGGGGAAGGGGAGGCAGAAGGGAAAGGTGGGAAGGGGGAGGGGGCAGGGGAGTGGGGGAAGGGGAGAAAGGGGGAGGGGAATGGGAGAGGAAGGGGAGGGGGAGGAAGAGGGGAGGGGGTGAAGGGGGAAGGGGAGAAAGGGGAGGGGGAAGGTGGAAGGGGGGAAGGGAAGAGGGGGAAGGGGAAGAGGAGGGAAGGGGGGAAGGGGAATGGTAAGGGGGGGGAAGGGAGAAGGGGAGGCAGAAGGGGAAGGTGGGAAGGGGGAGGGGGGCAGGGGAGTGGTTGAAGGGGAAGAGAGCAGGGGAAAGGGGGAAAGAGGAAGGGGGAAGGGAGGAATGGAAAGGGGAAGGGGGGTGGGCGGATGGGGGAAGGAGAAGGGGAAGAAGAGGAGAAGGGGAAGAGGAGGGGAAGGGGAGGTGGGAGGAAGGGGGTGGGGGGGATGAAAGGGGAAGTGGAGAGAAGGGGGGAGAAGGGAGAGTAGGGTGGAAAGGGGAGAAGGGGTGAAGGGCGGAAGGGGAGGGGGAAGAGGGGGAGGAGAGGGGTAGGGGGACAGGGAAGAAGGGGAAGGGGAAGAAGAGTGGAAGGGGAAGAGAGGGGAAGGGGCAAGGGAGGGGAAAGGAGGAGGGGGCATGGGAGTGGGGGAAGGGGAAGAAAGGGAAGGGAGAAGGGGAAGGGGGGAATTGGAAGGGGAGGAAGGAGGGAAGGGGCAGGGGAAGCGGGATGGGAAGGGGGGAACGGGAAGGGGAAGGGGAGGGAGGAGAAGGGGAATCCTGGCAGCGCTGTCCCTTGCCAGGGGATGAGCCTACAGTGTCTCCTGCATGTCCTGCACCGCGGCCTGACCTGCCCGAACCCCCAGGGGCTGCAGCTGGACCTTCTGCTGCCGTAATTCCACCAGCCCTGGGGAAAACAACACGGGCCGCGGTGCAGACGACAACAGTGAACTGTCCGCTGGGTTGTCAAGCAGTGGAGGGGAGGAAGGTGTTATCCTCGCTCCTCCCTCCCAGACCGTTTTTCTGGGGGCCTTGGCCCTGGGGAGCCGGGCGCCCCGGTATCGGGAGAGGAGCGAGGCCCCGAGCCTCTTCCACCCAACGACCTGAACTCGGGGCGTTCCGGGAAGGGGTGCACAGAGGAAGGTACCGCCGGTGACCCTGGGGGTGGGGTCGCTGGAGATTTGAGGCCAGTTGGTGGTGCCGGACCAGCCCCCATTCTCTCGGTGGGGGAGGGGTTGGTGACCGAGGGCG
The DNA here is from genome assembly GCF_020745735.1 of Hemiscyllium ocellatum. Taxonomy (NCBI): domain Eukaryota; kingdom Metazoa; phylum Chordata; class Chondrichthyes; order Orectolobiformes; family Hemiscylliidae; genus Hemiscyllium; species Hemiscyllium ocellatum. The sequence continues at coordinate 80,644,094 of NC_083413.1, forward strand.
ACCTCCTGGAGGAGGATTTGGGATCAGTGGTAGACACTGGGGATGACGCGGAGTCTGTCTCCAGCGACATTTTTAAGTCCCAGGTGCCCCCCCCCCACCGATCTCCCCCTCAACCCCCTCAAGGAACTCTGGGAGTTTGTCGAGGAAACTCGGAGTCGCCGGGATAGAGCCCAATTGGTACTCGACCGCTGGGGCTCATTTGAAAGAGTCTACTGGTCGGCCCAAGCTGCGCGCCAGGCGCCTGGGCTCGATGCTAATGAGCGAAAGCGAGTCAGGAACTTCCTGGGGGCACTCCTGGTGAGGGCGAGGGACTTCAGTGCCCCTCCCTCGTCCTCCCAGTAAATGTATATAGTTTGTAACTGTACTGGTGGTGGTTGCACAATGCTTCCAACATAAAGACAACTATAGCCAGCCTCAACATCAACGGCAGCAGGGAGTCACAGCGCAGATTCCAGACCCTCTCGGTCCTTCGGGACGGGAGGTATGCAGTGTGCTTCCTGCAAGAAATCCACACTACCCCAGGAGACGAAGCCACCTGGCTCCTGGAGTGGCGAGGGGGTGTCTACATGAGTCACCTCACCCGCAGATCTGACAGGGTGGCTATCTTGTTGGCCCCGCATTTTCAGCCGGAGATCTTGGGGGTCAGGGAGCCCGTGCCAGGCTGTTTGTTTCACCTGATGGTTCGGCTGGGGGGCGCGGTGCTTCACTTGGTGAACGTCTACGCTCCCCTGGCCGGGCCGAGCCAAGCGAGCTTCTATGGAGAAGTGTCTGCTCATCTCTCCTCCATCGACGAGAACCAGTGCATCGTCCTCGGAGGGGATTTTAACTGCGTCCTCGAGGACAGGGACCACGGCGGTGCCCGCACCAGTTGGGCATTGGGGAGGAGGTTGGGGGACTTGGTCAAGTTGTTCGAATCTCCATCCCGACTCCATTGCCTTCACCTTCATGAGGCCTGGGGTCGGAGCATCCAGAATCGACCGCCTGTATGCCTCCTGTTTTCTGACGGCCTCCACGCGGCAGGTGTCGTGCACGGACCATCACCTGGTGTGGGCGGAACTCCTTCCGTTCGGCGCCAGGTTGGGCTCCGCGTACTGGCACTTTAACAACCTGCTGCTGGAGGACGAGCGGTTCCGGGACTCATTTCGTCGTTTCTGGGCCGGCTGGAGAAGGAAGCGGGGAAGCTTCCCCTCCCTGAGGCTATGGTGGGACGTGGGCAAGGCCCACGTCCGCGTCTTCTGTCAGGAGTACGCGAGGGGGTCGACAAAGAGGCGGAAATCCAGGATCGGGGAGTTGGAGAGGGAGATGCTCGACCTGGAGTCACGCCTCGGTCAGCCCGACACGGACCCGGCCCTGCGCGGGGTGTACGAAGAGAAGAAGGCCGCGCTCCGGGACCTGCAGCTCGTCGGGGCTCGGGGCGTGTATGTGAGGTCGCGGCTCCAGCTCCTCCAGGACCTGGACCGCGGCTCCCCCTTCTTCTACTCGCTGGAAAAAAGGCGTGGCACCCGTCAGCAGCTCCTTGTGCTGCTGGCCGACGACGGGTCCCTCGTCTCGGATCCGGAGGGTATCAGGGCCCACGTTCAATCCTATTACATGGCCCTGTTCTCTCCAGATCCGAGTTCTGTGGGAGGACCTGCCGCAGCTCAGCCCAGAGGACGCCGGAAGGCTCAACGCTCCCGTCAGCTTAGGGGAGCTGACCGGCGCCCTCGACCGGCTTTCGAGGGGCAAATCCCCGGGGCTGGACAGGCTGACTGGAGTTCTTCAGGGCGTTCTGGGACATCCTGGGGAGTGACTACGCACAGGTCTGTGTCTAAATGCCGGAGAGCTTCCCCTTTCTTGGCACAGGGCAGTCATCGTCCTGCCTCCAAAGAAGGGGGACCTTCGTTCTTTGAAGAACTGGCGTCCGGTCTCCCTCCTCAGCACGGACTACAGAATCTTCGCCAGGGTGTTGTCTCCTCGCCTGGCTTCCGTGCTGGCCCACACGATTCACCCGGATCAGTCCTACATGGTCCCGGGCCGGAGGATACATGACAACGTCCACCTGGTCCAGGACCTGATCCGTTTCTGTCGACAAGCTGGTCTGCCAAGCGCCTTCCTGTCTCTCGACCAGGAGAAGGCGTTCGACAGGGTCGATCATGAGTACCTGCTCGGGACTCTGCGGGCATTCGGGTTCAGGACGCAGTTCATCGCCCAGATCCCACTTTTGTACGCCACTGCAGAGTGTCTGGTTAAAGTTAACGGGTCCCTGACGGCGCCCCTTCACTTCGGGAAAGGAGTGCGTCAAGGCTGCCCCCTGTCTGGCCAGCTGTATTCCCTGTGCGTGGAGCCTTTCCTGCGCCTCTTGCGGAGGAGGTTGTCGAGGCTGGTTCTGCGCGGCGCGAGCACTGGGGTGTTCCTCACTTTCACCGCCTGGCTGACCTGGGGAGGATGCGCGAGTGCCAGGCCGTGTACTCAGCTGCGTCTTCCGCCAGGATCAACTGGGCCAAATGTTCCGGACTACTGGTGGGTCCGTGGCGGGTGGACTCCCTGCCGGAGGGGTTTCGGGGGTTCAGCTGGAGTACCACCCATCTCCTCTACCTGGGGGTCTACCTCAGCCCGACCGAGGAATCCTGGCCGGCCAACTGGCAGGAGCTGGAGGCCAAAGTCTCGGCTCGCCTAGGCCGCTGGACAGGACTGCTCCGAGTGCTATCTTACAGGAGCCGAGTGCTGGTCATAAACCAGCTGGTGGCCGTCATGCTGTGGTACCGGCTGGTCACTTTGGTCCCTCCTCCTGGCTTTGTCGCTGACATCCAGAGAACGTTGGTCGACTTCTTCTGGGACAAAAAGATGCACTGGGTCGCTGCACAGGTTCTGAGTCTCCTCTATTGAGGAGGGCGGTCAGTCGCTGGTGTGTGTCCGCACCCAGGTCGCGACCTTCCGCCTTCAGACCTTGCAGCGATACCTTTACGTCGAGCCTCCTCCTAGGTGGTGCGCCCTGGCGATGTATTTTTTCCGCCAGGTGCATAACCTCAACTACGACACGCAGCTCCTGTTCGTCGACCGTGACGGTTTGGAGGTCGCCCTCAAGGTGCTGCCTGTCTTTTACCGGGACCTGATTACTGTCTGGAACATGGTTGAATCGCGCCGCGCCCACCCTCCGGCAGGAGTAGCGGCTGTCGTCAGGGAGCCGTTGCTCAGGAATCCGCACCTCCGTGCTCGCGGGTTCGAGTGGCTGTCGGAGGGGAGGGCTGTGGCGGCGAGGGTGATAGGGTCGGGGACGTGCTGGGTGCCGGGGGCCTGGGCTGGATGCTGCCACAAGACATAGCGAGCAGGGCAGCGCTACCGCTGGTACGTGGCCACTGCCATCCAACGCCTTAAAACGCCAGTGCTCAGACCCGACGTAGTGCACCAGTTGGAGGATGCTCAGGTGTGCGGTGGGATCCCGTCCGCACTCACCCCAGCCCGGACGGAATTTCACATTGGCCCCAGGGTCCCATACTTCCCGCGGGAGCCTGTGCCCCACAACCTGAGCCGCCTCCGGAATTTTAATTTTGTGCCTTTTTAAGGACGTATAAAGGCGGGCCCTGTATCAACTGCTGCTGCACACCGTCCACCTCTTCTCCCTCATCCACCATCCTTGTCCATTTGCCACTGGGCCGTGGGGATCCCCAGTGGAGGGCTCTCTATGCGGGAGTCCTCCCCTTTCTCTGGGGATCTGGGTGGAGGGTGCTGCACACAGCGGTCCCCTGCAACCGCAGATTGCGGTGGCTCATGGACTCCCAGCCCAACTGCTTGTTCTGTGGCGCTGCAGAGTCCATGGACCACGTGTATATTGGGTGTGGGCGTTTGCACTCCCTTTCTGATTTTCTGAAAAACCTTCTCCTCTGCTTTTGGTTGCACTTCAGTCCCACGCTCCTGATCTTCAGGCACCCGGTATGATGGGGGAGGGCAGGTCTGAAGACCTCCTCATGGGTCTGCTCCTGGGCCTGGCCAAACTGGCCATAAACAGGCCCAGGCAGCGGGCCGTGGAGGGGGTCGTGAGGGCCGACTGCCTGCCCCTCGTCCACGGTTATGTTAGAGCCCGGGTGTCCTTGAAGAAGGAGCACGCGGTGTCCAACACCCTGGAGTTGTTCAGGGAGAGGTGGGCACCGCAGGGAGTGGAGTGCATCATTTCCTCCTCCAACTCTATTTTGATTTAATCCCTGCCCTCCCCTTCACTGTTTGATCACACAGCATTGCCCTTTGATCTGAAGGGCACTGCTTGTCACAGGCCACTCGGGTGTTTCCTTTCTTCCTGGTGGTGGAAACTGAATAAAATTCGTGCATCTTGTGTCTTTCACTGTGTCTTACACAAAATAAACAGGAGTGTCAGAGGTTCTGTTCACTCTAAGAAAATAAAGAAACAGTAAAGGAGATCTGGAGGGCAGCTTTTTCACGCAGAGGGTGGTGTGTGTATGGAATTAGCTGCAAGAGGATGTGGTGGAGGCTGGTACAATTGCAACATTTAAAAGGCATCTGGATGGGTATATGAATAGGAAGGGTTTGGAGGGATATGGGCCGGGTGCTGGCAGGTGGGACTAGATTGGGTTGGGATATCTGGTCGGCATGGACAGGTTGAACTGAAGCTGTACATCTCTATGACTCTAAAAAATAATAAAATAAACAGGATGACCCCCCCCCCCCAATACTGCCTTGATTTAATCCTTACTCTCCCCTTCACCTCTCCTTTCACATATGCATTGCCCCTGCTTGTCACTGGTTCCTTGGCCACTGGGGTGTTTTTCCTGGTGGTGGTGGAATAGCAATAGAGTTATTTGTATAACTTGTGTTTTCATCGACACACACGCAACACAGGTGCTGGGAAAAAATAAGCACGACAGCTGTAAAAAAACACCAAAAAAACCCAGGAATGTCAGACATTCTCTTCACTCTGAGAGCTGCCTCTGAGGGAGCTGGATCAGTGTCAAGGACTCTCCATGTGTCTATAAAGGGTGACTTGGTGATAGGATACTGGCCTCGGTGGAGTTATTTCAGGTGTCACTGAAGCATTCATGGCCTGTCCATAATTACCCTTGAGAAGGTGATGGTGAGATGCCTTCTTGACCTGCTGCAGTCCATGTGTTGTAAGTTGACCCACAATGCCCTTAGGAAGGGAATTCTCAGATTTTGACTCAGCAACAGTGAAGGAATGGCGATATATTTCCAAGTCAGGGTGGTGTGTGGCTTCAGGGGAACTTGCAGGTGGTGGTGTTCCCATATATCTGCTGCCCTTGTTCTTCCAGAAGGAAGTGTTTGTGGATTTAGAAGGTGCTGTCTAAGGATCATTGGTGAATTTCTGCAATGCATCTAATAAATAGTGCAGATTGCTGCTACTGAGCGTCACTGGTGGAGGGAATGAATGTAGTATCAATCAAGTGTGCTGGTTTGTCCTGGATGATGTCAAGGTCTTGAGTATTTATGGAGCTGCAGTAATCTAAACAAGTGGGGAGTATTCTGTCGTACTCCTGACTTGTGCCTTACAGGTGATGGACAGGCTTTGGGGAGTTAGGAGGGGAGTTAATCACTGCAGTATTCCTAGCCTCTGACTTGCTCTTGAAGCCCACATAATTTATTTGGCTCTTTCAATTTCTGGTTAATGGTAACTCCCCAGGATGTTGGTAGTAGTAGATTAAGTAATAAGATTAATTCTTGTTGAAGACAGTCATTGCCTGTCATTTGTTGAGGTACAAGTGTTACTTGACATTTGTCAGCCCAAGTCTGGATATTGTCCAGATCTTGCTGCATTGGGAAATGGACTGCTTCAATATTGCAAAAGGTGCTGATCATTGTGCAATCATGGACGAACATCCCCATTTCGGACCTTTTGATGAAGGGAAGGTCATTCATGAAACGATTGAAGATGGTTGGGCCTAGGACACCAACCTAAGGAACTCCTGCAGAGATGTCTTAGAGCTGAGATGCCTGACCTCCAACAACCATGACCATCTTTCTTGTGCCAGGAATGACTCCAACCAGCAGAGAGATCTCTCCATCTCAATCCTGCTGACTCCAGTTTTGCCAGAGCCCCTTGATATCAAAGGTAGTCACTCTCACCTCACCTCTGGAATTCAGCTTTTGTCCATGTTTTGAACCAAAACCGTAATGAGGTCAGGAGCTGAGTGGCCCTGGGGGAACCCAAACTGGACATCACTGAGCAGGTTAGTGCTGTTGGTGACACCTTCCATCACTTTATTGATGGTCGAGAGGAGACTGATGGGGCGATAATTAGCCGGGTTGGATTTGTCCTGCTTTATGTGTACAGGAAATATATGGGTAATTTTCCACATTGTTGGGTAAATGTGGGTGTTAAAACTTTACTGGAACAGTGGTGCGAGTTCTGGAGTACAAGTGAGCAGTACGAATGCTGGAATGTTGTCAGGGTCCACAGCTTTTACAATATCCAGTGCCTCCAACCATTTCTTGATATCATGTGGAATGAATCAAATTTGGCTAAAGACTGGTATCTGTGATAGTGGGAACCACTTGAGGACACCGAGATGTATCATCCATTCAGCACTTTTGGTTAAAGATTATTGTGAATGCTTCAGCCTTTGTTTTTTGCACAGATATATTGGGCTCTTGCATCATTGAGGATGGGAATATTTGTGGAGCCTCCACCTCCAGTGAGTTGCTTAATGATTCATTAGCATTCACAACTAGATTAAGCAAGACTGCAGAACCTAGATCTGATGTGTTGGCTGTCAGATCGCTTAGCTCCGTCTATCGCTTGCCGCTTATGCTGTTTGGTGGCTTCACCAGGTTGACATCTTATTCCTGGGTCTGCATGGTGCTGCTCCTGACCTCCTCATCTGCATATTCCATTGAATCAGAGTTGATCCACTGGCTTGATGGTAATGATTGAATGGGGATAATGCCAGGTCATGAGGTTTCAGATTATGTGGAGTACAATTCTGCTGTTGATGGCCCACAAAGCCACATGGATGCCCAGTCTTGATTTGCTAGATCTTTCTGAAGTAGTGCTGCTGCTGAACATCTCTTTATGCTGGACATTGAAATCCACTATCGAGTTCGTTCTGGCCCCTTGCCACACACAATGATTCCTTCACATGTTTTTCAACACAGAGTAGTACATGTCAACCAGATGGAGGTTTCCTCGCCAATGTATAACCTGATTCCGTCAGACTGCATGGTTGCGAATGCCTCGGGCAAACTCCCTCCTGTTTATCACAGTGCTGCTGAGTGTGTCCTGCCGGTGGGACAGGACATATCCAATGGTGGTGGTGTCAGGGACATTGTGACAAATGATTCTGCGAGTATGACCATATCAGGCTGTTGCTTGCCTAGTCTGGGTAACAGCTCTCCCAATTTTGTCACAATCCTGAAATGTTAGCAAGGAGGACTTTGCAGGGTTAACAGAGCTGTTTTTGCCACAATCACTTCTGTTCTTTAGTCCACTTGCATTCATTTTTCAATATTTTCTAGCTGTTGGTACAACTGAGTGGCTTGCCAGGCTAGTTCAGAGGGCAGTTAAAAGGCAGCTATACTGCAGTGGATCTGAAGTCACATGTAGGCCTGACCAAGTAAGGATGATAGATTTCCTTCCTTGAAGGACATTAGTGAGGATAGGTCTTTAAATCAATTGACATCATTAGATGTTTGATTCCAGATTTTAATAGAATTTGAATTCAATGTCTCTGTATAGGATATCAATTCACTGGATAAACAGCACATCAAAGGCCATTTGGCTTAACAGTTTACAGTAGGGTTATGCCACCCTTGGGATCCTCCATCTTTCCTCATCGAAACCTAAAAGTATAATCCTCTATTCAGTCTCCATCACACGTTTTTCTAACCTTCTCTCAAGTGCAGCTGTACGATTTACTTTAAGCAGTCCATGCTAACAAGTGGGGCAGCTCAGTGGTTAGCACACTGCCTCACAACATCAGGGACCCAGGTTCATTGCCAGCCTCAGGTGATGATATGGAGTTAGCACATTCTACGTTTGTGTGGGCTTCCTCCCTCAGCCCAAAGATTGTCTATGCTAAATTGTCTGTATTGGCCAAGGATCTGTAGACTAGGTGGACTAGCCATAGGAAACGCAGGGATAGGGCAGGGAAGAGCCTGAGTGGAATGATATCTGGAGAGCTGGTGTAGATGTGGTGGGTCGAATGGCTTGTTTCCACACTATAGGGATTCGACGATTCTTACCTATCTTTGGATAAAGAAGTTTCTTCTGAATATCTGATTTGAATATTTTGTTACACTCATGGCCTCTGATATTCTCTTCCCAACAAGAGAGAATGTTCAAAAGTCTTTAAAATTTTGAAAAATTTTAAAGACTTCGCTTAGGTCAACCCTCAGCTTTTCCCTTCTTCCAAAAGCAACTCAGCCTGTCAAAACGTCCCTTATGTCTACATCCATACATTCTTGGTATTTTTCAGAACAAACCTACTCATACCAGAATGAAGGTGGAAGAGGCTGAAATAACAAGAAATGTAATTGGGATTTGAATGGCTCAGACATTAGAAGGGGGCAAGGCTTTGAATACATTATTAGTGTGGTTTAATAAAGACTGGGCACAGCTTTGATGGGGATGAAATACAGGCAGCAGACTTTTGGCTGATGTGAAGTAAATGTGCCATGGAGATAGGAGACTAGTCAAGAGATTCACAGAGTAAATCATGTCTAAAGAAACCCAAACCATGGATCGGGCTCAAGGGAGGGACGAAGCATTCCCCCCCCCCCATAAATCAGTCAATTTATTTTGCATTATTCAAGTACTCAGCTTTGGTGCAGTAGCTTATCAGACTTTTCAGTGTCAGCACATATATCTGACAACTTGCTGCACGCAGTGTCCCTGGGACAGATACAACAGCCCAATATGCCGTTATGAAATGCAATAATAATTGCGGCTGCTCATTCGCAATTACTATAATGACTTCAGACAACCACTGCTAGAGTTGACAGCATTGAGTTGGCACCACTGTTTTGGACAATATTACCAGGAAGCACTGCTTTAGTTAATTCTTGTATCTAAAGGTTGCTTGCTGCTAATGACCAGGATCTCAAAACAAAAAATAAAGACTTTAGAAATAGAAGGAGCATACAAAAAGACATCTAGCAATTCTGACATCCTCTGAGGCATTACGACAGGACATATAGCAGAGAAGACAATATTTTTGCAGGAAGGAAATAAACTAGTGCAATGGTACAGGTCCTATGGCTGATATGAAGTAGAACATGTTTTGAAGGTGTAACTATTATAACAAGGAACCATTTAAGAAATACATCTGGATTTTCAGAAGGGTTTCAGGTTCCTAAATTAGGACTGTAAGAATTGAAGGCAATGTGTGATAGCCATAGGCAAAAATAAGTCCAGAATAAATGAATGATTTTAGGATCGCACACTGTAACTAAGTTACAGTCCAAGTACAGAACTCAAGACCAAGCTACTTAAAAATCTGAATTACATGAGGGAACCAACTATAATAAAGTTGGCTAACCATACAAAGCTAGGTGAGAAAATGAACTGATGACAAAGAGGCTGCAAAATGTGGATTGGTTATGTCACTGGGCGCAGCACTGGCAAAGAGTATACTGGGCAAGTGTTGTATTATTCACTTTAGCAGATAGAATGTAAAAACAATGGTTCCGAGAACAGAAGCTCAGTAAATGTTCATATGCAAGGTGAATCATGGAAGCAGCTATTATGCAGATGCAACAAGAAATTAGGAAGGCAAATAGTATTTACCCCAACTCTCTTACAGTAGCAGTTAACAGTAAAGAAGTATTTGATTACACAGCACTTTAAAGAGATCACACCTGGAATGCTGTACACTGTTTTGGTGACCATACCCAAGGAAGGGTATTGGTTTTACAAGGGGGTACAAGTGTTTCACTACATTAACTCCTGTGATAAGGAGAAATATAGTAGTATCAATCCATATTCTCTAGAATTTAGAATCTCATTGAAATATGAAATTCTTAGAGGGTTTGACAAGATAGATCATCTTTCCTCTGGCTGGAGGGCCACGCTCTCAGGATAAGAGACCAACCGTTCAGAACAAAGTTGAAGAGAAATTTACTCACTTGGGATTGTGAATCTTTGGAATTCTCAACTGCAGAGGGTTGCAGGTGCTCAGGTGGCGTATATTCAAAACTGAAATCAGTCAACCTTCAGGCATCAACAAATCTCAGGTCTGTGGATCAGGCAGGAATGTGGAGTTAAAGGAGCAGTTGTGTTATGTAGATTGAATGGCAGAGCCACATTGTCTTCCCCTGCAGCTTTTTTTTTAAAAAGAGGGGTGTAAGACAAAGTGGAGAACTGATAGCTATGTGGCTTTTGATATCATGTACTTGTGTCACGACCAGATCAAAGGCAGCCTTATTCCTAGAGCACGTGGATACTGCTCTTACAATTATTTATAGCACAGGAAGATTTTCCATCCTTTTGCAGTTGTACTTCAAGCAACTTAGGTAAGGGTAAATCAGAAGTGGAAATTTGCAAAGTATTCCCACCACTGTGCACACTTCTCACTAGCGAATTGGGTGACAGTCAAATGCACATTGGATTCAGATAGCGAGACGTTAGCCACTGCTTTGATCAAATGCTGGAGCTTGTGGAGTGTTTGAAAGTCAAAGGGGGCTGTGCTAACATGCTGAGTATAATCAGCACCCTGCTCCCTTGGCAACATTGAGAATTTCACCCCCTCACTAAGCCTCCCAACAGACTAACGGTGTCTCCTTTCTCTGTGACAAATTACCATCCTCACACTTGCTAAATTTGGTGGCTGCAAGAAGTTTCCAGCTTCAGTCTTCCGTCTTACATGCAGTATCCCTGAGGGATGGAAATATCATTGGGGTTAGGGGTTATCTCCCAGTAAGGCAAAAATCTCAGTGTACTGACAATGTAGCCCATTTGGAAAAATGAAGTCAAATTGTAAAAGTAGCACTGAAAGAGACAAAATACACCCTTTAGGAGCTGAAGTGATACAAAAGGAAATAAATATTTAAACTGTGAAGTTCAAATTCATAGCTTTGACCTTTATTGCTATAAAGTAAAAATGATATTAAAAATACACCTTGAAGGAGAGAGAGAGAGAGAGAGAGAGCGCGAGAGAGATATTGGAAAAGAAACAACATTTGCTGTTGAGGACTGTGTTTGGGATGGAAAAAGTGTTAATCGGAAAAAAATTGCAAGGGGGCAGTAATGAAACTGGACATCGAGGAAATTATTGGTTTTTCTGAAATATAGTTAGTCAGCCCTAACAGTACTCAACCCAAAGACTCTCCGTGTGCATGGGCAATGTCTCAGAGACCTGCCTCAGTACAGTACAATTAACCACATTTTCAGGGAGCAAGCCAAGTGCAGTGTTGTATCTTGAGCACTGATCACAGCTCCAAGAATCTAAATGCAAACCTTGGGAAAACTGCACGGATTACAGGCAAAGAATTGAGGAACCGGCTGACACTGATCATCTCACAAAATCATTAACAACAAAATTGTCATGGGCCTCAGACAAAGAAAAACTGACTTTAGCCCAAACTTACTTTTAAGTTAGTTACCAGGCCAAAAAACTTCCCCAAATTCAATAACTGTGACCAAATCAGTAAGCTAGGGAGATTCAAAAACCAGCAAACAAGACAGGTAACATGGCACAAGCTTTGGAAAATACAAACAGACAGATACACATTGAAAAACTATACAATTCACAGAGCATCAGATTTTTCAGACAGATTTGCATGATTGGTATAAAAGCTTGTACTGTTTATTAATGATCTCCAAGTGTGTATGTACAAGAAACTGCAACACAAACTACAAACATTTCACACAAAATCACCTCACAATAGTAGTCCAGGCTTTACCTACTGAACCTTCTGAGTTACAAACACTACTGGTCAAACACCAAACAAATCGAGTCTGTGCTAAGAGGCAAGCAGTGTGGGGGGAAGGAAGAAATGCTGCCAAGTCTAATGAGAAATGTGAGCTTTCATTTTTGTTTTAAAAAAACTCAGTTATTCCACTTTTTTTTTTAAAAGTTCTGTTCGAAAAACCATCACATGATAAGATTCTGTACTTCACCAGCATAGGAATCTGGTGTGGGGAGAAACTGAGAACTCAGCTGAAACATTGCAGCACTCAGTTCCAATCAGCCTGGTGAGATAGCAAGAGATGCGGAGAACTGACTTCCTCTGCAGACCAAAAGTGTAAAGCTATTCTTTGTAACAGATTTACAATTCTGTTGTACATCCTGTCAAGAGTCACATCAAACTCTCAATACAGTGAGGACCCACCAGCAGATGGGTTTGATTCGCAAACACCTTTTTCTCCCCTAAATTAAAGCAATGGAAATTATAGGGATTTTTTTTCTCATTGAGAAAACAGTAGTTTGAGTCACTCCCAGTCGTCATAGAAGACCACTGAACTTTCAGGACTAAGAGTCCCATTCAACAAGCATAAAGGACAGCCATGAAAGCACCCTAAGATACAAACCTCTTCTACCTGTAGAAGAGGAACACAAACTCTGACTGGGGGACTTCTTCCTCTGTCACCTACATTGCACTTGCATGCTCACTCACTAAAGGCAGGTGTTGGAACGAATCATTCTTCACATCTGCTCCACAACCAGACCTCTTAACTCCAGCAACTGACCAAGGTCACCAATCAAGATGAGTTAATTAGCATCCTCGCTCGCTCTGTAAACCAACAGAAGTAATGAACTGTTGCTAATTCGGAGGAATGGGTAATCCATTAGTACAAAATTCACACCCCAGAGATACAAAGTTAACAGGAAAAAACTGGAGGTTAATGTGAATTTATTGTTTCAAAATAGTTAGCAAAGGCTAAAAAGCAGCACGGGAGGAAGAAGCCCTGGTATTTTAGCTCAGAGGATATTTCCTTGGTATCAAAGGTTTCAAATTGGGTCAAAATCAAAACCTTTTTGTAGGTATTCATGATTTTAAATGGGGAATGGGGGCTTACAAATCAACCCTATCACTGTCTGACCAACAATGGAAGCGCTTTCGGGAAGGTGAGTGCTTCTTCTGCTGTGACCCCTGGACACACTGCAGCATTGTTCATGTTCTGTAGAACCTATGCATCACCTGCAAATCTCGGCTTTATTTAGATACCAAACTAAACATCTATACAGTGGCTTTAAAACAGATACTGTCCAACTTGATGTTTTAGGACTTTTCTTTCCTCTTCAATTTAGACACTTTTTTGACTGTGCCATTTTTGTTGAGGAGCTTCAAAACTCTATCCTTATGATCCAGAACCTTCATCATGGTATCTTTGGCCTCAGTGATCTGGTCAATAACCAGTTTGCAGCGTTGCATGTTTCCCTGTGAATACAATAGTACAAAAGTAGTTTGATAGATATTAAGGAATAAATACCCACATCAAGAACAGCAGAGCAACTTCATAAATAAAACCCATTACGTACAAAATTTAACAGCACAAGTAAATATCAGATGCAACACTGGTGAAAATTATCGAATACCTTGTGCTAATGGTGTGTGTTTGGAAAGAAGGGTGAAAACAGATAAATACATTCCACTGACCTTTGTTTAAGAAAGAGATTAAGATCTGCTATATTTCATGTTGTCCAGTTTGAGGCCTCTCTATTCAGTCCGGATGCAAGGCCATGACATTTATCATTTACCTTGAACCCATTGGAAATAATACATACTTTCTCCATCAACCAAGCTAATTTCTTACCCTGGGCCATTCTATACAGCCAGCTACATGGCACAGCCTATCCATTTCATTCTTTATTCAGAGGACTTACTGATTTAGCTACCCAACATTTATTTCCCATTCTGAACAACCCCTTTAAAAGGTGCTGCCTCAAGTGGTGGCTTAATTCATCCAAGTGATTCACTAGGTCATAGAGTCATACAGCATGGAAACAGACCCTTCAGTCCAACTGGTCCAGTGACCATATTCCCAAACTAAACAAGTCCCACCTGCCTACGCTTGGCTCTTAACCCTCCAAACATTTCCTATTCACGTACTTATCCAAATGCCTTTTAAACATTGTGACTGTACCTGCATCCACCATTTCTCTGGCAGTTCATTCCACACACAAATGACCGTACTAAAAAAAAAAGTTGGCCCCTCATGTCCTTTTTTAAAACATTTTCCTCACAATAAAAAAAATGCCCCCTAATTTTGAACTTGCCCATCCTAGGAAAAAGACCCTTGCCATTCATATATCTGTGACCCTCATGACTTTATAAACCTCTACCGCATCAACCCTCAACCTCCAACACTCCAGTGGAAACAAAAATCCCTCAAACCCTTCATTCCAAACAACATTCTGGTAATTGTTTCTGACCTCTCTCCAGTTTAATGATAACCTTCCTATAACAAGGCGACCAGAACAGCAGATAGCACTCCAGAAGAGGCCTCACCAACCTCCACCTGACATTCCCAGAGATCAGGCAAGAATCAACCAAATCCAGAGACTGATCAGAATGTGCAAAACAACAGGCTTCCTTTTCTAAAAGACATTAGTGAATCTGTGGGGTCATTTTCAGCCTCCATAGCAGTCCAGCAGCTTCCTGACTACCTTTATTGACATCAACTATTTATTGCCAGTTTTATTGTAAAACTGAACTGACACCCCTTACAGCATTCCTCAGTTACTTACAATATTCCACATATTCGGAAGTTCATAAATAATGCTGGAACACAGGTATAGATAGTTCTGGCGTTAAAAGATCCCATCCAGATACTTGTAAATCCTATTCATGCCTGGACAGCAAGCTACCTTTGCAGAATCCTATTCCAATTCATTTCCAACAAGCTCCAAAACTTATGGACTTGCTGATTTCCTTGCTTCATCTCATTCAGCACTGCTGAGTAATGGATTTGTTAACAGCACACACAGACTGATGAGGATCAATCATTTGTTTGTACCTCCACCATCCCACGCTTGTTTTAATTCATTTGTGTAATGTGGGTGTCGCTGCTTGGGACAGCATTTGTTCCCCAACCCTAACTGCCTGGAGGTGGTGACAGTAAGCTGCCGTTTTGAACCACTGCAATCCATGTGGTTTGGGTACAGCCACAATACTGCTAGGGAAGGGAATTCCTTTTGTTTGTCATTTATATAAGAGCATATAGGAGGCATAGTTAATAAGTTTGCAGGTGACACCAAAATTGGTGGTTTTGTGGACAGTGAAGAAGTGCCTAAGATTACAAAGAGATCTTGATCAATTGGGACAATGGGCTGAGGAGTGGCAGATGAAATTTACTTTGGATAAACGAGAGGTATTGCATTTTGATAATACAAACAAGGTCCGGACTTATACAATTAATGTAAGGGTCCTGGGGTAGTCTTGTAGAACAGAGGAACTTCGGGGTTCGAGGAGGTAATTCTTTGAAATTTGCGTCACATGTAGACAGGGAGGTTAAGAAGGCATTTAGCACAATTTCCTTCATTGCTCAGACCTTTGGGGTATAGCAATTGGGACGTTGTGTTGAAGTTATACAGAATGTTATTGAGGCCTCTCCTGGAGTATTGAGTGCATTCTGGTTTCCTGTCATAGGAAGGATATTGTTAAATTGGAGAGGGCTCAGAACACAATTACCAGCATGTTGCTGAGAATGGAAGGTTTGAGATATGAAAATAGACTGGAAAGACTGGGACCTTTTTCACTGCAGCATAGGAGGTTGAAGGGTAGCTTTATTAAGATTTATAAAATCATGAGGGGCATGGATAAGGTGAATAACAAGGGCCTTTTTCCTCAGGCAGGGAAGTTCAAAACTAGGAGGAACATTTTTAAGATGATAGGAGAAAGATTTAAAAAGAACATGAAGAGCAACTCTTTGCACACAATGGTTTGAGAGTGGAATAAACTGCCAGAGAAAGTGGTGGATGCAGGTATGATTACAATTTTTAAAAGACTTTTGGATAAGTACGTGAACAGGAAAGGTTTAGAGAGATGTGGGCCCAGTGCAGGCAGGTGGGACTCATTCAGTTTATGAACATTGTCTGTTTGGTCTGGTTGGACCGAAGGGTCTGTCTCCATGCTGTATCACTACGTCTTTCACCCAGTGACAGTGAAAAGTTGGTGATACATTTCCACGTCAGGATAGTGAGCAGCTTAGAGAGGACCTTGCAGCCGGTGCCCCTTTCCTCTGAGATGGAAAATGATATGAGTTTTGACGCACTCCCAGAACAGCTTTCTGAAAAGAAACCAGACTTTCTTAAAGTCGTCTAACGTAGGCCTGTATCTAGCCTGCTGATGTTAACAGTCCAGAGGTGGTGCCTTTGTGGAGTTTCCAGGCAACTGAACAAGCAGCTCATATGAAACATCCACATACCTGGATCAGCTCATTAATTCGATGCATGTCATCATCTGCAGCCGCCTTCTTCTTTGGAATCAGTCCTTCTTGTAATGAAGCCAAGCGGCTGTACACATCATGTTCCAAACTTGTCTGTGCCGGTCAGTATTTAGGGAAACAAACAATAAAAGAGACATAAGGAGAAGTCCAAAATTGAACATTTTTCCAATTAATTACAGAGTAAATCCTTGGATAACATGATATTCAGCTAATAAACATTAAGAGTTGGTTTTCCTCTTCAATATTTTCTCCACAAAGCATCGTTAACTTGAAGCTACTTTGAGTATCTTAACCTAAGAGTCCATTCTTCAAATATGCACCTTGACAGTTATATACCACTCTCAATGGAACCCTAAGATATAGGAGCCGAAGCAGGCTGTATGGCCCATTGAGATCACGGCTGATCTGATAATCCTCAATTCCACTTTTCAGCCAAAGAGTGAGAGTCATACAGCATAGCCCTTATTTCCATAACCCCAAACAGGAAGATTCCCTTACTGATCAAAAATTTGTCCATCTCAGCACTTAACGACCCAGCCCCAACAGCTCTCTGCATTAAAGAATTCCACATTTAGTACTGTTAAAAAAAATTCTTCATTCCCCCTAAATGGGTGACCCCTTCTCTGAGTTTATGCCCTCTGGTCCTAGACTCTTTCACAAAGGGAATCAACACTGTCAAGGACCACAGAAATCTTGCATGTTTCAAAAAGGTCACCTCTCATACATCTGAATGCTAATATCTGAACAGGGTCAGTCTACTTAACCTCACCACTTAAGAAAATCCTCCCATGCCTGGCATCAACCTCGTGAACCTTCTCTGGACTGCCTCTAATGCCAGTATATCTATCCTTAGGTAAGAGGGCCAAAACTGTTCAATTTTCCAGCTGTGATCTGGTGCCTTGTCTAATTTTGGTAAGATTCCCATTACCTTTGAAATAAGGAGCAACATTCAATTTGCCCTCACTATTACTCACTGAACATGAATACTTGCATTTTGTTTCCTACGTGTGGACCCTAATATCCTGCAGTGCTGCAGCATTTGGTAGTCTTCAGCCACCCCCCTCCCCATTTAAATGATAATAAGCTCCTCTAATCTTCATGAAAAGCATAACCTCATATTTTCCTTTCTTACATTTACTGTGTTTTTGCCGACTCATTTAGCCTGTCTATAACCATCTACAGCCTGCATCATCCTCACCTTTAGCCTTCCTACTCATTTGTGTGTTATCTACATATTTGCTGATACCACATTCATTTCCTCATACAAGTTATTAACATATATTGTAAGTAATTGGGACTCTGCCACTTATCCCTGTAGCACTGCACGAAATACAGCTATCAAGTTACGCCTAACGAGGGTTTTATAGGGGGAGGAAGGGAGGCCATATTGGATTTGGTGCTAGGCAACAAGCCAGGCCAGAGGTCAGACCCCTCAGTGACACTGCCACAACTGCCTCACCTTTACTGTAACCATGGAGAGGGATAGGAACAGACACTATGGGAAGAGGTTTAATTGGGGGAGGTGAAATTATATTGCTACTTGACAGAAGCGGAGTATAAATTGGGGACAATTTTTCTGTGGGAAATGCACAAGAGAAATATGGAGTCTATTCAAGGAGCACTTATTGCGAGTGTTGAATAACTTTGTCCCAACGAGACAGGCAAGGAATGATAAGGTGAAGGAGACTTGGATGACAAAAGAAGAGGAGCTTCTCGTCAAGAGGAAGAAGGAAGCTTACTTAAGGTTGAAGAAGCAAGGGTCTGGCACAGCTTTCGAGGATTACAGGGTAGCTAGGAAAGAACTGAAAAACTGAAAGAACTGAAGAGAGCTAGGAGGGGACACGAGAAAGCCTTGGTGGGATGGATTAGGGAAAACCCAAAAGGTGTTCTACACTTACACGAGGAACAAGAGAATGATCAGAGAGAAGGTAGGGTCGATCAGGGTTATAGGGAGGGAACTTGTGCCTGGAGTCTGAGGTGGTATGGAAGGCTCTAAATGAGTTTTTTGTTTCAGGATTCACCAGAGAGTGTGACCTTGTTGACAGTGAGTACACGGTGGACCAGGTTAATCGGCTTGAACAGATTGATATTAACAAAGTGGATGTGCTGGCAATTCCAGGAAGCATCAAGATTGATAAATCCCCAGGGCCAGACCAGATATATCCAAGGTTACTGCTGGAAGTGAGGGATGAGATTGCTGCACCTCTGCGATGATCTTTGCATCCTCACTCTCCATAGGAGTAAGGCTGGATAATTGGAGGGAGGTGAATGTCGTTCCTCTGTTCAAGAAAGGGAACAGGGAAATCCCTGGGAACTACAGACCAGTCAGTCTTACACCTGTGGTAAGCAAGGTACTGGAAAGGATTCTGAGATAAGATTTATGACTATTTGGAAAAAAAAGTTTGATTAAAGATGGTCTGCCTGGTTTTGTGAGGGGCAGGTCTTGCCTCACAAGCCTTATTGAGTTCTTTGAGGATGTGATGGGGCAAGTTGACAAAGGTCGAGCAGTGAATGTGGTGTATATGGATTTCAGTAAGTCATTTGATAAGGTTCCCCATGGTAGGCTCATTTAGAAGGTTAGGAGATATGGGATACAGGGACATTTGGCTGTCTGGATACAGAATTGGCTGACCGAAAGAAAACAGTGAGTGCTAGTGGATGGAAAGTATTCACCTGGAGGTTGGTGACCAGTGGTGTCCTGCAGGGATCTGTTCTTGGGTCTCTGCTCTTTGTAGTTTTTATAAATGACTTGGATGAAGAAATGGAAGGGTGGATTAGTAAGTTTGCTGATGACACAAAGGTCGGTGGTGTTCTGGGTAGTGTCAAGGACTACTGCAGACTACAATAACACTGACAGGATGCAGAACTGGGCTGAGAAGTGGCAGGTGGAGGTCAACCTGGAAAAGTGTGAAGTGATTCATTTTCAGAGGTCTAGTTTGAATGCTGAATATAGGGTTAAAGACAAGATTTGTGGCATTGCGGAGGAACAGCAGGATCTTGGAGTCCACATACATAGATCCCACAAATTTGCCAGGGTTGTTAAGAAGGTGTATGGTGTTTTGGCTTTCATTAATAGGGGGACTGGGTTTAAGACACACGAGGTTTTGCAGCAGCTCCATAAAGCCCTGGTTTGCCCACACTTGAAATATTGTGTCCAGTTTTGGTCGCCTCATTATAGGAAGGATATAGATGCTTTAGAGAGGTTGCAGAGGAGATTTACCAGGATGCTGCCTGGATCAGAGAGCTTGTCTTATGAAGGAAAGTTGAGTGAGCTTGGGCTTTTCATACTGAAGAGGAGGAGGAAGAAGAGAGGTGACTTGATAGAGGTGTACAAGGTAAGGAGAGGTGTAGATAGAGTAGATAGTCAGAGACTTTTCCCCAGGGCAAAAATTGCAGTCATTTGAGGGGGGGGGGGGTCATAATTTTAAGGGGATTGGAGGAAGGTATAGGGGAGATGTCAGAGGTAGGTTCTTTACACAGAAAGTGGTGGGTGTGTGGAATGCACTGCCAGCAGTGGTAGTAGAGTCAGATACATTAGGGACATTTAAATGACAGCAATAAATTGAGAGGTGTGTAGGTTAGGCTGATCTTAGATTACGATAAACGCTTGGCTGAAGGACCTGTACTGTTCTATGTTCTAGCATCCTAAAAAATTGCCCCCCTGATCCCACCCATCTTCTAATAGTTAGCCAATCCTCCATCCATGCTCATATACTTCCCCCAAAATCATGGGTTCTTATTAAACATCCTGTCCAGCCCTTTTGGAAATGTAGGAAAACATACCAAAGGACATTAAAGAGTACAATTAGACAAAATATCTTCCTTTGCCTTGGCTGTTCAAAAGATCAGCTTGTACAGTCAATTTGAAAGAAGAAGAGGGAGACAGACGTTCAGAGGGATTTAGAGGGGAATTCTGGAGTGTAGAGACTAGACAGTTGGAAATAAGAGGCCATAAAAACTCTTACAATTTTTTATAAATGCACCACAGAATCTGGGTGCATCACAGAGGGGGGTGGCAACTGCTCTGCCCAAGGATTGAAAGATACTACAAAGAGTAGTGAACACAGCCCAGACCACCAAGGAAACCAGCTTCCCATCCACTGACTCCACCTATACATCCTGCTGCCTCAGGAAAGCAACCAACATCATCAAGACCTCTCCCACACCAGTTATAAGCTCTTCCACCTTCTTTTGTCAGGCAAAAGATACAAATATTTGTGCAAGGTTTGTGAAGGTTTGTAGCTCAGGTTGAGGTTTAGGGTGTAGGTTTGCTCACTGAGCTGTAGGTTTGATATCCAAATGTTTCATTATCTGGCTAGGTAACATCATCAGTGGCGACCTCCAAGTGAAGCGAAGCTGTTGTCTCCTGCTTTCTATTTATCTTAAACATTCATATAGAATGTACAGTTGTTCGCAGGTGGAACTCTCTCGGATGTTTGTATAGATGTTCAAATAGATTCAAGAACAGTTTCTTCCCCGCTGCTACCAGATTTTTTAATGGACCTCTTTAACGTTAATGCTGGTCTCACTCTGCAACTTATCGGTGGATGTAATATTGTATCCTGCACTCTGTTACTCTGATACACTTGTACAATACAATCTGCCTGTAAAGCACGCAAGACAACCTCTTTCACGATACCTCAACACACGTGATAGCAATAAATCAAATCAACGGTGGCCCAAAGGAAGGGTGGATTCAGACGAGGGAAGACTTAGGGGAATGGAGAATTGATGGGAGCACAGTCAAGTGCTGTCAGACTGGACAAGATAAACTGAAGATTTACGGGCAGCCAGAGGAATAATGGGATACTCAAGTCTGGAGGTGACAAAGACAAGGACATGGGTTTCAGGGACAGACTGAAATGTGGATGAACAATATTACATTGTGGATGTAGGCAGACGTTAAAGGTGTGAAAATGGAACTGGAAGCTCAACTTGAGATTTAATAGTTTGGAGAGGTTACAAAAAGGTAACACCGACAGTTGCTACGAAGAGGGCTAGATATGTTTATGAAAATGGGCTGTAACCAATGACATGAGTCTTCCTGATTTAAGTGAGAGGCAATGCATTTTGGGAGGTCTAATAACGGTAGGATTTACATGAGTTGTATGTTGCTAGGGATATACAAGTCCATAGATCTCTGAAGGTGTCAGCATGAAGATATTCCTCATCATCAGGAATACACACATAGACAAAGAAGAAACCATGGTATCATTCGACGTGACGGCACTGTTCACATCAATTGACAAAACCCTAGCCAGAGAAACAATAGCCAACCTACTGGACATACATAACAGAACACAGGAGGCCGAACCTATCAACAAGGACGGCATACTTAAACTACTAGACCTGTGCCTCACCACACACTTTACATTCAACAATCAGATATACGAACAAATCAACGGAACACCCATGGGATCACCAATCTCGGGACTCATAGCAGAGGCAGTTATGCAAAGGTTAGAACATACAGCCCTACCACAAATCCAACCCAAACTCTGGATCAGATACGTCGATGACACCTTTGTAATCATCAAAAACACAGAAATAGAAAAAATACACCGAATCATCAACGCCACACTCACAGGAATACGATTCACGAGAGAAGAGGAAAAGGATAGCCAACTCCCATTCCTAGACGTGTTGGTGGAGAGAACACCCAACGGAGAATTCACCACAAGGGTACACAGGAAGCCAACACACACAGACCAAGTCCTAAACTATGAAAGTAACCACCCCAACACACACAAACAAAGCTGCATCAGGACACTATTCAAAAGAGCCACAACACACTGCAGTACACCAGAACTGCGAAAAGAAGAGGAACACCTATACAAGGTATTCGCCAAAAACGGATACCCACGCAACTTTATCACCAGATGCCTAAGAGATAGACCACGGAACGAGGACATGCCACAACCAAAAGGACTAGCCACACTACCATACGTCAGGAGCGTCTCAGAACTGACAGCCAGACTACTGTGACCCTTAGGACTCATAACAGCACACAAGCCAACTTCCACACTCAGACAACAACTCACTAGAACAAAGGACCCAATAGCCAGCACGAGCCAAACCAACGTAGTTTACAAAATACCATGCAAGGACTGCACAAAACACTATATAGGACAAACAGGAAGACAGCTAACAATCCGCATCCATGAACATCAGCTAGCCACAAAACGACACGACCAGCTATCCCTAGTAGCCATACACTCAGACAACCAGGAACATGAATTTGACTGGGAAAACACTACCATCATAGGACAAGCCAGACAGAGAACAGCCAGGGAATTCCTAGAGGCATGGCATTCATCCACAAACTCCATTAACAGACACATAGACCTGGACCCCATATACAAACCACTACAGCTGAAACTGACACCCGGAAACGGCAAGAACATCCATCAACAGACACATCGACCTGGACCCCACATGCAAACTACTACAGCTGAAACTGACACCCGGAAGCGGCAAGAACAAACCACTATAAATACCGGAAGAAACATCAAAGCAGCGCTTCACAGGAGGCTCCAATAGCACTGATGATGTTCCCTAGCCAGGGAATGAAACGTTTGCAGCAAAAACTTCCAACTCGGCGAACAGAACCACAACAACGGACACCCGAGCTACAAATCTTTAACCAGACTTTAGATTAGATTAGATTCCCTATAGTGTGGATACAGGCCCTTCGGCCCAACAAGTCCACACCGCCTCTCTGAAGAGAAACCCACCCAAACCCTTTCCCCTACCCTATATTTACCCCTGACTAACACACCTAACACTATGGGACGATTTAGCATGGCCAATTCACCTACACATCTTTGGATTATGGGAGGATAAAATTATTGAACATAGATATGGTAGATCATGAGAACCTCTTTCCCATTGCAGATGTTCTTATCACTAGAAGGCAAAAGATAAAGGTGAGGGGTAGGTGGTTTAGAGAGAATCAGAGGAAAGATAGTTACACCCAGAGAATGGTGGAAATACGGAACGCACTGCCTGAGATACTCTTGCAACATTTAAGAATCATCTGGACAAGCACTTAAAAATGCCAGGATACAATAGGCTGTGGACCAAGTGCAGTTAAATGGGATAAGGTAGTTTGTTGTTGTTGGTCAACATAGACATGCTTCTATGCTGTTGACCTTATGACCCTATAATGAAAGAAAACCAAGACTCGTGTTAGACTGCAATACACTGAAGAGCTGGTGAATAGGAAAAATTGGCTGTTAAAAGCATACAAGTAGAATCTGACTCCAACAGGAATAGGATGGAGATGGCAAAGAGGAAGCTGATAATATAAAAATGAAAAATACCAGGGTGGGAAGAGATGATGCCGCTGGAAATGCCTTGACCATGACATGGATACATGATAATGCAACTGAACCGATGACGATTTGGGAGGACAATGGCATGGTCAACCAGGTCAAAGGTTGCATTATGTATCACAGTTGCAGTCACAGAGGACGCAATTTGAGCCTAATTAGCAATTGAGCTAAATTGTCCCATAGTGTTAGGTGTGTTGGTCAGGGGTAAATATAGGGTAGGGGAAAGGGTTTGGGTGGGTTTCTCTTCAGAGGGGCAGTGTGGACTTGTTGGGCCGAAGGGCCTGTATCCACACTATAGAGAATCTAATCAACTTGCAGCATGCAAGTAGGCCTGTGGTGGCTTTTCAAAAGTGCAGTCGTCATTAGGCCCACATCATTTTTCTTTCTTCCATTAGCCTTCAATTTTAAAAAGTAATGTGCAATCAGAGCTCATCATCTTTCCAAGTACAATCTTTCAAATTCTGACAAGTCATTTTAAAAAGAATTCTCTCATCCCTTCTGGATCTTTCACCAAAGCTCTGACCCCTGCCCAGTATTTAGTGCTCACTTGGCACTTTCTTGGATATGTACAGGATCTCAGCCTTGTCTTGCCTTTTTCACATTTCTGTTGGCACAATGCTTGTCATGTGTTTCCAGCACTGAACAGCCAAATGGGTGAATGTGTTACTGTATGGCACAGTGATACATCAATATCATACCTGGAGCATGTGCCAGAAGCTCACCAGGTAAATACAGTGCATTTCCTTCAACTATGCTAACGTGGTGCCACTATTTAAGAAAGGTGGCAAGGACAAGCCAGGGAACTACAGACTGGTGAGCCCGACATTGGTGATGGGCAATTTGTTGGAGGGAATCCTGAGGGACAGGATGTACATGTATTTGGAAAGACAAGGACTGATTAGGGATAGTCAACATGGCTTTGTGCATGGAAAATCATGTCTCATAAACTTGATTGAGTTTTTTGAAGAAGTGACAAAGAGGATTGATGAGGGCAGAACAGTAGATGTGATCCATATGGACTTCAGTAAGGCAGTTGACAAGGTTCCCCATGGGAGGCTGATTAGCAAGGTTAGATCTCATGGAATACAGGGAGAAATAGCCACTTGGATACAGAACTGGCTCAAAGGTAGAAGACAGAGGGTAGTGGTGGAGGGTTGATTTTCAGATTGGAGGCCTGTGACCAGTGGAATGCCACAAGGATTGGTGCTGGATCCACTACTTTTTGTCATTTATATTAATGATTTGGATGACAGGTTAAGAGGTATAGTTAGTAAGTGTGCAGGTGACACCAAAATTGGAGGTGTAGTGGTCAGCGAAGAAGGTTACCTCAGATTACAATGGGATCTTGATCAGATGGGCCAAAGGGCTGGGATGTGGCAGACAGAGTTTAATTTAGATAAATGTGAGGTGCTGCATTTTGGGAAAGCAAATCTTAGCAGGACTTGTACACTTAATGGTAATGTCCTGGGGAGTGTTGCTGAACAAAGAGACCCTGGAGTGAAGGTTCATAGCTCCTTGAAAGTAGAGTTGCAGGTCGATAGGATAGTGAAGGCGGCATTTGGTATGCTTTCCCTTAATTGGCCAGAGTATCGAGTACGGGAGTTGGGAGGTCATGTTGCAGTTGTACAGGACATCGGTTAGGCCACTGTTGGAATATTACATGCAATTCTGGTCACCTTCCTATCGGAAAGATGTTGTGGAACTTGAAAGGGTTCAGAAAAGATTTATAAGGATGTTGCCAGGGTTGGAGAATTTGAGCTGTAGGGAGGGGTTGAACAAGCTGGGGCTGTTTTCCCTGGAGCGTCGGATGCTGACAGGTGACCTTATAGAGGTTTATAAAATCATGAGGAGAATGGACAAGGTAAATAGACAAGGTCTTTTCCCTGGGGTGGGTCCAGAACTAGAGGGCATAGGTTTAGGGTGAAAGATATAAAAGATGTAAGGGGCAACATTTTCACACAGATGGTGGTGCGTGTATGGAATGAGCTGCTAGAGGAAGTTGTGGAGGCCAGTACAACTGCAACATTTAAAAGGCATTTGGATGGGTATATGAATAGTAAGGGTTTGGAGGGATATGGGCCAAGTGCTGTCAGGTGGGACCAGATTGGGTTGGGATATCTGGTTGGCATGGACAAGTGAGACCGAAAGGTTTGTTTCCGTGCTGTACATCTCCATGACTCTAGTGAATGTTTTTGGGAGAGGACAGCAAGAACTAACTAGCATTGGATGTGTACAGGGCACATTTCAAAATCTAGAAACATGGAGGCATTATAAATAGTACAATTCTAAAGGAGATACAGAACCCAAAGGATTGAGTATGTACATGTGCATAAATCAAACAAGGCAAGTCAAATTGAGGAAGCAATTAATGCATACAGTATCTTAGACTTTATTAATAGGGGTACGGAATACAAGAGAAAAATAGCTACATTCAATTGTGTAAGATAGTAATTTAGCTGGGGTCAGTGTGTGTTCAGTTCTAGAGGCAATAGAATTGGAAGTCATTGCTGGAAATACCCTGACCATAGCATGGTCGTACGCCCAAGGCAGCCGAATGGAAACCAGAGCAATTCCAAGATTCAGCAGTCAACAAGAATCATTCAAAGCTGTGACTAGGCAACACTAGCCCTGGGAAAGAGAGTGTGAGCTTGTTCCCAGGTCTGTAGCATTTATGGGAGAGTACGGACAGCATACGTGCAAGGTTATAGAAGATTACAGGATGGCATAGCCTGACTTCTGAAGTTTTTACCACGTGACTGTCACACAGGTTTGATGAATTAATAGCTGTTTTTGGACAAGAGGAATTTCACTGTTACCAATATACGGACAAGATACAGCAGCGGAACAACCAAAAATGCTTTAAGTAGAGTATGTGCTGACTCTTTATTTATACAGATGAATGTTGCCTACATAAGATAACAGCATTCATGGCAATGTAATAAATTTAGCAGTGGCACCACTTCGGAACCACTCAATACTAACAGCAGCTTCACATCAGTAGCAGTAACTGAGGAAGCCACATTCATACAACTGACAGAATTTGAAATCAAAGCAGGTGCCTGTTATTCTGAATTGCAAATAGCCATATATAAAGGCTGAAACTGTCTATCAAAAATACCAATGGCTTTTTGAGAGTTGCATTAGAGTTTTGGAAAGAAACATATCCATAAGTTAGTTGCAAATTTGACCACAAACCATCAGTCACTAGCTTTTGTGGTTACTGATTACTTGCAGGATCAGCCGAAACAAAGCATCACAAGAGCTGCACAAAAATAATGGTGTACAATGTATCTTGCAGCATTACAGTTGGTGATCTGTAACAAAAGATCACTGTTGACAATTACATGTAAAATAAATTCTGTAAAGCATCAGTGGAAAGTTTAGATTTAGCTAAGTCACAACACAATGGATCCTTTGTTATAACATAGTGATGCAAGAGGCTGACATACTGCAAATGAAAGAGTATTTGGTAACCACATAACCCGAATCCATCTCCTCGAATACCTCAATTGCTAGGTGACCAATCGACACCAGAAAGACCATTATAAAATGCAACTTCGCCCCTTGGAATGGATACACAGCAAGTATTGCTGCAATACATTGGAAGCTAGATTTTCAACTTGAAATGAAAGACCCAGAAATGCCATCCTTTCTGGTCACAGTGATATCAGACTGCTCCTATGCACAAGCCAAGCCCAAACAAAAAATCCTGAACTGAATAAATACCAAGTTAATTAAACCATAAGTGGCAAAGCTAGCACAAATTACCTTCAAGTTGGACAGTTATCTATAAACTGCCCAAAGACTCCCATCAAGTTCCAAAACACTTCATTTATTTTTGTTTTGAAAGGATCTAGTTGAAACAGGACATTTTCATTGCTCACCTGGAAATAAACAATTTTCTGCAGACCTGAGGCAGTTTTGGCATTTTGGCATTTTCTGGTAGACAAGGGTGACCTGCAGGACATGTTCACACAGTCCCAATTTCTGCTTCATAGGTCAGTGGGTGAACACCACTGCTGGTATTTCTGTGACAAAATGTTACCAAGGCTTTTGAAGAAAAGAGCTGACATTGCTGGTTGACTGTGACTGTCTCACAAAAGACATCATATTGATTACCCACTACCATGATTTCCATCGCCCTCTCCCTGGCTCCACTTACCAGCTGCATGAGTTGTGCAGCGCAGAGATGCACTTTCCAACCTTGGGCCTTGCAGACAATTCCTTTCTGATTGGCTATCTCCTGCAATGTGGGCTTCTTCTCCTCTGCCAATAAACAGAGAGGACAGGTGAAAAAAGGTCAAATGGAAGGAAAGGCAGATTTCCTGAACTTATTTTAGTTTTCGCTACTGGAAGTGAAATCTTCCAGATTACTTAAGGCTAGATACAAAGCCAAGCTCTGCCAGTGATATGTCTAACAGTCTCCACCCCTCAATACTGTAAAATCTAAAATGGAAGCAGAATTCTGACCTGGTCTTTTCTCTCCCCCAATTTAGCTGATCTAAACAAAGTAAACTTGAAAGAAAGTGGGTCATTTCGGCATTATTTTACTTTGCCTGAAAGGATACACACATTACTTGAAAGTAATAGCCAGTCATGCTCCTTGGGTTTAGCTCACTTGGTGCTCTCAAGCAGAAGGCTGAGTGTTTAAATAAGGACTGCTTATCCAAGCTGACAGACCAGTGAAATCCTGAGGGTGCTGCATCACTGCAAGCGTTTCATGTGTTATGAAATATTAAGCCAAGTTGGTTTATTTTAGTGGTTCTGACGTATTTTCAAGATACCTTGGTAATACTTATTCTGGCAGACAGCTCTCCTACAGCTATCAGCATCACTAAAACCCTGAATAACTGGATATTTACCCAAGATTGCTGGCTCTTGCTATGTGCAGAATACATAGATTTGTGGAACGGTTACTGTATGACAGATTACATGATGTTTCAGAGCCTGTCAACTAGACATTAAAATTTTGTTACTACCATTCAATGTCAAATGTCAACTGATAAGTATCCTTCAAATAAAAAAATCAAAACCAGTTAATAACAATTATGGGATGTGGGCTTTGCTGGCTAGACCAGCATTTAGTGCCCAGCCCTTTTCACACTGAAAAAACTGTGGAGTCAAGTAATAAGTACTAAGTGCAGTGGAAGGTCATTGCAATACAATAATGAAGTTCTAACTGGCATTTAGTAGGGCCCAATAGTTGGAGGAGGCAGTGATATAATGGTAATGGCATTCACAACACCCAGGCAAATGCTTTTAGGATGTGGGTCAGAATGCTGGCATGGTAGATGACGGATATGAACATAGTAAAAATCTGGAAATAAACGGCCTAATGATCATGTAGCTCCTGTTAATAGCCATAAAAATCCATTTAATTCACTAATGTGTCAAGGAAGGAAATCTGCTATCTTACTTGAGTTGCCCTATATGTAACTCCAGACCTACAACAATGTGCCAGACTCTTAACTGCCCTTTGGGCAAATCATGACAACGATTAAATGCTGGTTTAGACAGAAATGCTAACGTCCAATAATTCTTTATTAAAAGAAAGTTTCTATTGCAAACAGTTTTATTTAACAGGTATATTATATAATAAATAGAGTAAATATACAGCTGTGTACATGTACATTGAGGAAATGATCTTTTAAGATAAATTGCTAGAACACAACGATGTTAAACAGCTTGATAAACTCTGTTCCAAACAGGATACCTTTCCTTTTGGAAACATTCACTATTCATATGGGTTCCTTCAATCAGACACAACAGGAATGCAAAATAAAACTGACCTTTGACTTTCACATCACTGTATCTCTGGAAATGATGGTATGCGGCCTTCCAAGGGTTCCTGTAATGACGAAGCAATGTAACTGGGGGTCGAGGGCGAACAGGAACGTACCTCACACCCTCTTCATCTGCAACATAATATCAAGTTGGAGTGAGGGGGTTACAAAAGGGTGGATAACAATACTGCAACCCGATACCTGGAAAACCTCCATCACCATCTTCCCAAAGCAGGTGGGTGACAGAATCCACACCTGATATGACAATACAGTGGACACCAAAGGTGAAATTAGACACATAGTGGTGTACAGAGAAATATTAAGCTGCACTAGAACTAAAGGCACCCCCAACGAGTCATAAGGTGTCAAATCACCTCGATTGAACTTTCACACTGCTGATAACCAGGCCCTGATATTTACTGCGCTAATACTGAACTGTCCTCAAACACACAGGAGTGGAAAACCACCAAGGAGATTTTATAGTTTAGCTGTGAATGGGATCACACGCTATGACCAAAAAAAGCTTTTGATGGCTCTATGTAACTTTAATAACCCTTCAAGAAAACCATTTGCCTGTTTATTTTTATGGATGTGAAAACAACCAAATTAACAAGGACAAACTTCATCATCAGGAATGCAGACACGAGGGCAGGGCAAAGACCCACTAACACCACCCCCCAACTCCAGGGCACAAAGACCAGCCCCAAACTGCACCTCCCCCATTTCCCTATGGCTACAGACACCAGCCCTTTCCCATCCCTCTTTCAGGTATAGAACTGTTTTACCTATATATTCTTTGGGAGGTGATTTCCTTTTCTCTGCTTTGAGGAGAACTGGCTTGCTACTGCTGTTCTTTTCTTCATCTGTGCTGTTTGTTTCCATCATTTCGCTCTCTTCTGTGGAGATGACATGCTGCTGTTTGCGGGGTTTCTTCCGAGGGGATGCACCAGGCAGCAGCTCATTACCAGGAAGACCAAGGTTGTTTACCATTGGAGCCAGAGCAGCTGAGCTCACTGACATAGGCTGTGATGACGAGACTGTAACTGGGATTAGAGATAGAGGAAGAAGGGTGGTGAAACAGTAAGGGACAGAGAGGGAAACAAAGGAAAGATGAACAGACATCTTCAAAAAAAAAGACAACCATATGATCATTTACCACACGCCAAATAAAAGCAAACTAAATACAGAATCCAAGCAGTCTTTCTGAGGGTCGTGGCTCCCCCATTCTAAAATGTCAAATAATTCACTAGTATAAAACCTTTCACTTAAATGGGGGGAGCTGGCTTCTCACTCCCATGGGAATACGCCTGGCCTTTATCCAACAGTTTCACACAATGGCATGGCCAGCAGAAATGGACTACTGGAATTCAACTGCACCACATTACACTCTTCTCTGCTACCACTTCCTTTCTCAAGGTCTATTAATTCACTAATTCTTCCTCAACAGATGCAGAGTATTGCATCTGTGTGTTCAAGAGTGCTTCTGCAAGTCTGAAAATCAGTTGTAAGCGTAAACAACTCAAGACTTTCACAAGGAGCATAGTCTTCCTTGACACTTTCCTGACCTCTGATGCTTCCTGGCAGGCCACAGAATACTGACCTTTCAGCTACTTTAAGGTGTTTCACCCCACCCACCTATATTCCAGATAAAAAGCATTAAAAATAGTCAGGCAGAAAGAGAACTCAGCGCACTCGTCAACTGTTCAAATGCTTTTTCTAGCAAGTATTTGACTGAACGTGAACCAATTTCCACGAGGAGGAGAACTCCTCCCACCAATTTACTTACCAGACACTGGCTGCAGTGAGTCCACAAGCTCGCTCTCTTGTTTGATTTTAGAATCTGGTAATGCTGAGCTCATGGAGACAGGAACAGAAATAGCGACCGGCTGTGACGGAGGAGCTACCACTGTGGCCATGGAGACTGAGCTTGAAGGCGTGGCTGAGACAGCCGCTGTAACAGTTGACAAGGCAGTCGGTTGAGCATGAGGGGCTGCTGCTGCAATGAGGGTTGGGATTGGTGGCTGAGGCTGCTGGGAATTTGGCTGTCCCAGCACAGGCATTTGCTCCATACTCTGGCTGCTGACCGCCTCCATGGCGACAGCCACTGGCGCAGTCATGGAAACATGGATTTCTGGTTTGGATTTGGAACTGATAAGGTGCAGAAAAAACAAGTGAATTAGATTAAAACATTGCAAAAGGAACATCAACTGCCTCTCATCCAGGAAGGATATAGTGGGTCATTGATGGCACTTACGGTCAGAGAAACACTGCGTCAGAGGAATGTGGATTTAAACCCACATTACAAAAACCTGATCATATAAAATCTAGGCTGACACACCAGGGCAGTACTGAGTAAGTGTTTTGGAGTAATTTAGATAAACCTGGACCCCACATGCCCTTTAAGAGGGACACAAAACATCCCATAGTGTCAAAGACAACCAAAGGAGTTTTGCCCAGTGTCCTAACCAATATTTATTCCTCAATCAACATGACTGAACCAGAACATCTGGTCAAATTGTTAGTTGTGGGAGCTTGCTGTGCACAAATTGGCTGCTGTACTTCTTACATTACCAAGACATTCCAAGGACTTAAATTATCTGTAAAGTGCTTCAAAAGGTGCTCTGGGGTTGTAAAATTAATGCTAATTTATTTTCTATTTATTAGGAATGCTGATGATCTAGTCTTTTACTTGCGTGGCAAACATTGGTGTGCAAGATTCTGCTTGCATTCAGCCAGCACTCTATGGATTGAAATTTATACCCCACATTCATTAACCTCATTTTATGTAGTGAACCCTCTCCCTAGAATATGGCGACAAATCCTATTGAAGACACACAGAAGTGGTCAAGCCTTATAACCTTATAGAATGGTGGAGCAAGCTCAAGGTGCCTGCAGCCCATGCCTGCCCCTAATTTGCGCATTTGGTAGCCTCTCAGGATCTGGTAAATGAGCAAGATAAACAGTCTGTTTGAAGAAGTTGGTTTTAACGCATGTCTATCACTTGAGTCATTTCTCTACATTGAAGTACTTCAAATCACAGCTCCAGGTTTTACCTAAACATTGCCTCAAAGACAAGGAGTTACCAGCAGAAAATCTATAATTAAGTATCTACTCTAATCAAAAACAGAAATTGCTGGAAAATCTCAGTAGATCTGGCAGCATCTGTGGAGAAAAATCAGAGTTAACATTTCAGGTTCAGTGACCTTTACCAGAACAACTCAGATTTCCAGCATATGCAATTCTTTCAATTTTTGTTTTGTCTATTCAATCTCTCCCTTTCACCAGTTTCTAACCTGATTTTGAAAGCTTTGATCTCCTTCCTGAACTTGGGAGACATTGGTAACTGTCAAAACCGCCCAAGTCTTGACTAACTGGACAAATCTAATACGTCGACTGTTACCAGTGTAAAAACAAAATCCCTCCTCTGGGATCATCAAGGTGGTTTTGGTACTTGGACTGGGTCATTTATAAGATTTATTTTCTTTCCTGTTGCCAAGCCTTGACCAGGAATGCTAATGGACTATTCAATCATGGTTACATCACAAATCAGAAGAGCTGCATATGTACATGCCTTTCAGAAGAGCATGCTGCCTAGCAATCATAGGAACATAAGAATTAAGAGCAGTAAGCAATTCAGACTCTCAAGCCTGCTTTGCCATCTGACAATTGGAAACAATGATTGATTTTTTTCTGAATCCAGGGACTGGGACCTGCTCAGAATTATCTACCAAGAACAAGCACAACACCAGGCAGTAACCAAACCAGGGGATTTTCTTAGTCTAAAGGATTTTGACTATGCAGAGAATCCTCAGGGTACTTATTATGAGGTGACCTGTTATGATATAGGACACTTCAGATACTTGTCTCTCACAAACATTGCAGTGAAGAACCATAGATTTTTAAGTTAAAACATAAAATGCTACAAATACTCAGCAGCTCTGGCAGAATCTGAGCCGTCAATGACCTAAATAAAACGATAACTGTTTCTCTCTCTCCACTGATACTGTCAGACCTGCTGAGTATTTACAACATTTTCTGTACAAAATGCAAGAGCTTGAGGAACAAAAAAGAAATGCACATCCAAAAAATACTTACCCAACTGGTCGTGGGGATCCCGATGCAGTCCGCATTGTGCCATCTAGTCGAGGGCTTGTAGTCTCTGTGGGCTGTGGAGGAATGAGGCTTTTCCGGACAGCCAAGCTGCAATAAATAAAAGGAACACAAAAAAGTTTCAATATCTTGGTGAGCAAGATCATAGCTCGGTTATTTTAGGCAACACAACATATACTAGGGGCCCTGATAATAAAGCAGTGATTAAAAATATAGTCGCGATTTAGAGGCATTTCAACTCAGGTCCAGCTGAACAAACATACCGAAGGTCAGAGGTCCTCAGTAGAACATCAGACTCCAGGCAACCAGATCAGGTGTGTAGAAACCTGAGCAAAATCATTGGCTCTGAGGTATCCAGATCAAGTGTGTGTGTGCACTAAGCCAAATTTCATAGGCATCACTTTCAGGACAACTGATCTGCCTAACAAGTCAGATAAAAATCTTTTCAAAACAATTACATCAACCAACCTGCATAAAATTCTAACAATGGTACTTAGTTGAGTTTGTTTTGGCTAGAGGAAACTTATTTATTGGTTGTGGCTCTGGAAGTCTGCTGCATGTGAACTACTTTCAGATGTGTGAGGTATAGACAGCATATGGATGGGATTATTTGAGACTGAACAGCATTTCCAACATTGGGAATGTCAGTTCAGTTGCTGTATTGAGACCAGCAACCATAAAATCCCCACCCCCGGATCTTCAAGGAGGTTTCTATACTTGGATTGGGTGATTTATCAGATTTATTTTTTCTCTCATCTCCTAAAGTGTACTGACATTACAGAAAGATGCTGTTCAATGCATAATAGTCAGAATTCACTACATGCCCCTGAGCAACTGATAGTTAGGCTGTAGAAAAACTTCAAATCACAATTCCCCTGTTATCTCAGTGCCTATCGAGCTGACCAAGTACAACCAGCATTTTAAAAACTCTTACCTGTCACAGGCAGGTTTCTTGCGTAGAATGCTGGGTCGCGGAGACGATCCCTGTGCTGGTGCAGTCGTACTGCTGCTCTGAGTGTGGGTCTGGATCACTGTGGTCACAGCAGGCGTTGCACTGAAAGTGCTGATAGGATTCGCTACTATGGTGGCTCCATCTGCTAGCACCACTGCTGAGAAACAGGCACAGATAAGTAATATCAGACTTGCAAATCCTACACATGCAAAGCTCAGGGACATTTGACATTTTAGCTAAAAAAGAGCAACTGGTATTAAGCAAGTTCCAAAAAGGCAGAACTCAGCAGGATGATTCAAGGAATACACTATAAAAGGGAGAAGTGCTCATCATTTGAACCCTAAAGTTTTTGTTACACCATCCATACAACAAGTGATTACTGTCTAATTTTCCGTCGGTGTAATAACAGCACCATTCCCTGTCGCCAGCGTTCAGTATTTTGTAAACTGAACTGTAGCAGCAGGCCCTTGGCCATTGGTGGAAGCAGAGCATGATGTGTCTGATCAATTCACAATGGAGTGTGCAAATATCCCTCCTTCAATTACCTATGGCCCTCTCAGCAACATCATCCAAACATTTCCATTTCTATGTCTCTATCTACAATGTCCCAAAGGCAGGTACACAAATTCTCTCTTTTCAACTGGAGTCACTGATGTAAAGTGGGAACGTGGCTGCCAATAAACACACAGTAGAGTCATAGTGATGTACAGCATGGAAACAGACCCTTCGGTCCAACCCATCCATGCTGACCAGATATCCCAATCCAATCTAGTCCCACCTGCCAGCACCTGGCCCATATCCCTCCAAGCCCTTCCTATTCATATACCCATCCAAATGCCTCTTAAATGTTGTAATTGTATCAGCCTCCACCACTTCCTCTGGCAGCTCATTCCATACACCTACCACCCTCTTTGTGAAAAAGATGCCCCTTAGATCACTTTTATATCTTTTTCCTCTCATCCTAAGCCTATGCCCTCTAGTTCTGGACTCCCCGACTCCAGGGAAAAGACTTTGTCTATTTACCCTATCCATGCCCCTTAATTTTATAGACCTCTGTAAGGTCACCCCACAGCCTCCGATGATCCAGGGAAAACAGCCCCAGCCTGTTTAGCCTCTTCCTACAGCTCAAATCCTCCAACCTTGGCAACATCCTTGTAAATCTTTTCTGAATCCTCTCCAGATTCCAATAGGAAGACATCCAGAATTGCAAGCAATATTCCAACAGAGGCCTAACCAATGTCTTATACAGCCGCAACATGACCTCCCAACACCTGTACTCAATACTCTGACCAATAAGGGAAAGCATACCAAACGCCTTCTTCACTATCGTATCTACCTGCGACTCCACTTTCAAGGAGCTATGAACCTGCACTCCAAGGTCTCTTTGTTCAGCAACACTCCCTAGACCTTTACCATTAAGTGTATAAGTCCTGCTAAGATTTGCTTTCCTATAATGCAGCACCTCGCATTTATCTGAATTAGACTCCATTTGCCACTTCTCAGCCCATTAGCCCATCTGGTCAATATCCTGTTGCAATCTGAGGTGACCCTCTTCGCTGTCCACTACACCTCCAATTTTGGTGTAAGCAGAATCCAAAAATGTGATAATGACAGGGTTAGCAGCTCTAGACATGTTATTGCAAGCTAAATACTTCTTACAGGACACTGGTGCTGGAGTGAGAAAGAGAAACCACTGTCCACGGCTTCAAATTAATACAATCAAATGGTTTATGGCATACATCGCGTAGACAAGGCCTTGGTTTTGCATTTAAAAGATAGCACTTCAGATGGTCCAGCATTTTCTTATGCGTTCCTGAGCATTCTCTAGACTTTGAGTGGGATTTAAATCTACAATCTTCTAACATAACACAACTGGTCAACATTCAGTCTCTGGATTAGAAGAATTCCTTTGCTTTCTGACCCTGCCACAAACACTGTTCGCTCATTGTGGTTTCCAACCATTGTTCCATGCCAACTCATACTGTGACAAAACTTTGGGGTTCAATTAAAGTCTGTGCTGAGCTTCTAATTCGATACTTGCCATCACCAACATTTAACTCCACCTCCATAACATCAGGTGGCCTCAGCTCATTTGCCACTAATATCCCTCAACCAAACTTAAATGTCAAATTACCTGGCACCATACCAATCAGAATGTTCCACCAACTGGATTGTCTAATCTCCCCCATTAAAAATGCAAACTTCACTAATACAGACTAGTCAGCGCATATGACTAGATGTTCCAACAGCCAAGCAATGAATATAATACGCTGATCAAGAAGCTTCTGTAGTCAAGAGGATAATGGGTCTGTTTCTGTGCCATATGACTCTATAGAGAAATAGAGGTATTGCATGCTTTTCATTTGAAAACAAATCTCTTACTAGCCAACATTTTTGAGTTATCCCAAACCATTCAAGATGTAAACTGTGTAATACAAATTCCTCTCCTTAAAATGTTCGACTGGCTGGCCTTCGATAACAAAATCCTAAAATATGTGTTCATTCAAAACTCTACTGCCCGTCTCCCAAGTTGCACTGCAAATCATTCACAACACCTATATCCCAGCTCACAGATGGTTTAATTTCCAAATTCTCATCCTCATTTCCTATCCTTTCGTAGTCTCGTATTTCCTGTCTTGTGTAACCTCTCCAGCCCTGGTTGCTTGCCCATCCAGATTATCATGGCATCACCATTTATGTGCAGGACCTGAGCTGTATGGGTTGCAAGTTCAACAATTTCCTTCCTTAACCTTTCCACCTTTGTCTCTTTTTCTCCTTCAAGATCTCCTATTACTCATATCTCTGCTCAAGGAAATAGTCACCAGCCCCAATGCTGCCTTTCCACGGTCAATGTCAATTTTGTCTGACAAGTCTCTTCTGGCAAATGGAACATTTTACAACATTAAAGTCGCTGTGTCAATTCAATTTTCTCCTCTGGGCTATCAGAGCAGGTTCTGCTAGACAACACAAAATTTATTAATCCTTCCCTATAATTAAAAGTATTAGGAACACACAAATGAGCTACAATATGCCTCCAGACGATTTGGGCTAAGCTCAGATTCCTAGGTCAAATAAAGGTACAGAAACTTTAGAACACTGAACATTACAGCACAGCACAGGTCCTTCGGCTCTCGATGTTGCACCAACCTGTGAAACCAATCTGAAACCTATCTAACCTCCCCTATTCCATTCTCATCACATGCCTATCCAATGACCATTTAAATGCCCTTAAAGTTGGCGAGTCTACTGCTGTTGCAGGCAGTGTGTTCCAAGTCCCTACTACTCTCTAAGTCAAAAAACCACCTCTTGCCATCTGTTCTATATCTATTACCCCTCAATTTAAAGCTATGTCCCCTCATGGAAGCCATCGTCATCAGAGGAAAAATGCTCTGATGACCCTCTGATCAATAATTCACAGGAGTCGGAGTTGCACAGCATAGAAACACCCATTTGCAATTTATGTGCACTTCTTGAAAAGGCCAACAACTCATATCTGTAAGGCATCTTGTAACATAAAACAGCATCCCAGCACAGGAATATTAATAGATACATTTTAACAAGTGAACAACAAACATTTGGTCAAAAAGATAGGTCTTAAGGAGCAAAGTCAAAAACAGCCACACTGCTCTGCCCTTTCCCCACACTGCAGCAAACTTTACTTCAATTCTCTTTTTTTATAGATATTTTTATTAGAAATTTAACATTTTTACAAGTTTACAAAAATAAACAAAACTCTCAAGTACAAACATTGACATACAATTAAATCTTAAATAAATAATAACCAAAATTTAACAAAAGAAAAATACCGAGAAAGAAAAAAAACAAAACTTAACTACTAATCTAACCTACAACTAACCAGAGTGTGTATAATTAAGTCTCTTACATTATTCAAATAAGAGAAAGAAAAAAAAAACAATGGATAACACAGAAATTGGGTAGTGAGATACATGCTCAGAACGTATTGACATCAAATGTAACAAAACCCATATTCATGCGGGAGTCCTCTCTCAAGGGGCCCCAGACCAGCCAGGCTCGTAATCTCAATTAAATAAAAGCCCTTGTTAGGATAGCTGAAATATCTGTATTTATATAATTCAAGAAGGGCTGCCATATTTTATGAAATAATTCGGTCTTTCGGTATCTACGGATCTTATGACAGGTCCATAGGCAATGTACAGGAGTGCCCACCTCTATTATACAACTGGGACACATTGGAGATGCTCCTGCCTTAAATTTTGCCAATCGATCCGGTGCTATATGGGCCCTATGGAGTATCTTCAGCTGAATAGCCTGAGTTCTGTTGCAGATGGTGATTCTTCTGGAGTTTTCCCAAATCTCATTCCACGTTTCTATAGAGATTTCTAGCCCCAAATCCTGATCCCATGTTTTAAGCAGATTGTCCATATCTCCTGATACTTCTTCATGTAGTAAATGATAAATAGTACTGGCGGAAGATACCCCCATTGGTCGTAGCACTCTACATTCTCTATCTGATTTATAAAGACTATCTAATAATGTAGTCTTCTTCTGTATATAATCTCGAATTTGGAAGTATTGAAAGAGGTCTCCATTAGGTAATCCGAATTTCTGACGCAGCTGTTCAAAAGACATCAGGACCCCTTCTTTAAATAGGTCCCCTAAACATGAGATACCCCTGGATCTCCAGAGTTTAAAAGTGGCATCTGTAAACCCCGGTTGAAATCCCCATGCTCCCACTATCGGCCCATAGGGGGATATTTTTTGTGAGTTGCCCTTATTTTGCCACATTATATTCCAAGCTTTAATTATGTTTAGTATTATAGGGTTTTTACAGTGATCCGTAATGCTTTTCCTCTTGTCTGAAAATAAAAGGTTAATAAGTGGGCATTTTACTTGAGAAGCCTCGATGTCCAGCCAGATTGATTGCGGATCAGACAAGACCCAATCAGCTATGTAACTTAATAGGGAACTTAATTGATATTTCCTAAAATCTGGGAAGTCCAATCCTCCCCTTGCCTGTGGAAGCTGTAGCTTCTTCAGCTTAATGAGGGGCCGTCTATGAATCCAGATAAAGGAACCCAACCAGCCATATAATTTATGTAGAGCCATCCTTGGCAGCATCACCAGAAGCATTCTCAGTGTATAGGAGACGGGGCAGGACATTCATTTTAATTAGTGCTATTCTACCCAGCCAGGAAATTGGAAGGTCTCCCCATCGCTGGAGGTCCTGCCTTATCCTTTCCAGTAAATGCACAAAGTTAGCCTTGTGTAACTGACCAAATACTGAGGTAATAAAAATGCCTAAATATAAGAAATCCTCCAGGGACCACCGAAAGGGAAAGTGGGATCCGTCCACTAAGTGGGGTATCATAGCAAGGCCACCCATTGGCATAGCCTCCGATTTTGAGAAATTAATTTTATAGCCTGAGAATGCGCTAAATGTATTCATAACTTGGATCAAACGAGGTACGGACCTCAGAGGATTATTGAGGAATTGAACATCATCTGCATACAGGGTAATTTTATGTGTACCCGCGCCAATCCTCGGGGCTGTTATATTAGGATCAGTTCGTATAGCTTCCACCAGTGGTTCAATCATTAGCGTAAATAACAATGGCAAGAGAGGACATCCCTGACGGCAGCCCCTACCCACACTGAAGCTATCCGAACCTAATCCATTGGTAACTACAACTTCTTTGGGATCACTATACAATGTTGAGATCCATTTGGTAAACACCTTTCCAACGCCAAACCTTTCCAATTTGTAAAACAAAGTGACCATTCAACCCTATCAAATGCCTTTTCCGCATCTAATGAGACTACTACTCCTGGTATCTTTCCCTGATGGCAGGCTTGAATCATATTCAAAACCATTTTAATATTATTGGATGACCTACGGCCCTTAATGAACCCCGTCTGATCCTCCTTTATGATATGTGGCAACACCCTTTCTAGTCTCAATGCTAACGTTTTAAAAAGGATTTTAAAATCTACAATTAGCAAGGATATTGGTCTGTATGACGCACAATCTTCTGGATCCTTTCCTTGAAGGATAAGAGAGATATTTGCCTCTTTCAATGAAGGCAGGAGACAGCCCTGACTGTATGTGTAGTTATACATGTCCATAAGTGGACCAGCCAATATTCCTATAAATTCTTCATAGAATTCAGCTTGAAAACCATCTGGGCCAGATTCCTTACCGCTCTGAAGTTGCCTGATTGCGTCAAGTATTTCTTGGACTGTTACGGGAGCATTTAAGACCGATACCTGTTCCGGAGTTAGGCCCGGAAAGGTCAAATTTTTCAAAAATGATTGCATCCTCCTAGTCCTGTCTTCACAATCCTGCGATTTATATAAATCAGAATAAAATTTTCTAAAGATTGCATTAGCCCTTTTATGATGAGTCAACATGCCCGTTACTTCAATTCTCTTCTGAAAGTAACTCCAATTTCTACTTTCACTGCCCTTTCAAACAGTGAATCCTAAATATCAATTCAATACGTTTAAAATCAAAAAATTCAAACTATCCTACCAGTTGTCTTAGCAATTATGTTCAATCTTTCCCCTCTGGTTACTGATCTTCCCACCAAGAATTCTCCATGCTTATTTTAATCAAATCCTTAACCATTTTCAACACCTCTAGTAAATTTTCCATACACACTTCTCTACTCCAAGAAGAACAATCCGCTATGTAAGTGAAGTTTCTTATCCCCAGTACCATTCTAATAAATCTTCTCAGCAGCACCTTCAAGGACTTCACATTCTTCCTGAAGTGTGCTACCAAAACTGAACACAATGATCGTGCTGAGGCCGAACCAGAAACTTATAAAAGTTCACCATGATTTCCTCGCTTTTATACTTTGCCTCCATTTATAAGGCAAAGATGTAACCTAACTGTTAATTGCTTTTTCAAACAATTCAAATCATTTACTTATGT
Organism: Hemiscyllium ocellatum; assembly: GCF_020745735.1. NCBI lineage: Eukaryota > Metazoa > Chordata > Chondrichthyes > Orectolobiformes > Hemiscylliidae > Hemiscyllium > Hemiscyllium ocellatum. The sequence continues at coordinate 80,685,519 of NC_083413.1, forward strand.
GGACATGCAAGTCTATCTTGCTGCCAATGTTAAAATTATCAAGATACAGCAAAAACATCAAAAATTCGGCCACAATCGCTTCACTTATTTAAGATACATTCAGGATGTATCGCTTGCTAACGACTGTTTCTATGCGCTGTGCAGCGGTATGTTAAATTCATTAATTATTCAAAACGCAGCTTTCCCTTTACCTGGTGGTTTGTTCTCAGTGGTCTGTTGAGGACCAAGTGGTGCAGGTTGCATAGCTTGAGTGCTGATAGATGTTGACTGAATCCCCTGTGTCCCAAGTGGAGCTGGCTGAATCCCTTGGGGACCGATTGAAGTAGGCTGAAGGCCCTGGGCACCAATTGACGCAGGCTGAAGCCCCTGAATGTGACGTGCATGGGTGGTGTCGACTGTCATCAGCTGCATGGGGTTCAGATGGACAGTGGAGGCCACACCCACACCCGCCTGAGCTGCAATGGCTGCTGCAGACACGGAACTCGGTGTTTGTGCTGAAACTGAGACAAAGATTGGAAATCATTCTTTAAACATATAAACTTATTCAGGAGGTTCGTGGTTTACAAAGACATTTTAGAACCTTTCAAGACCGAAGGAGACCATTCAGCCCAAGTTGCCCATTCTTGGAAACAACTTTCCAATTCAGTCACACACCAAGCCCTTTCTCCATTGCCCTGCAAATTAGTCTTTTAAAAGCATATATTAAGTCAGAGTTCTACAGCATAGAGACAGGCCCAAACTGATCCATGCCAACCAAAATGTCCATTAACTCTAATCCCATTTCCCTGCACTTAGCCCATATCCTTCTAAATCTTTCCTTTCCATGTATTTGTCCAAATGCCTTTTAATTGTTGTTAATGTATCCACCTCAACCACTTCTGCATACCACCCTCTTAAAAAAATGTTGCCCCTCAGGCTCCCTTTTATTCTTTCCCCTCTAACCTGAAACTGATGTAGTTAAGTGGAAATCATAAAAACAAATAGCCCAGTCACTGGCCATAACTAATCTCAAACTGTTCTAAAGAGGAGTCATCAGAGGCTAAAAACATTAGCTATTACTCTCTAAACAGATACTGACTGATCTGAACTTTTCCAGCAATTTTTATTTTTATTACACCTAAAATCTGATGCCTCTGAATAACAGCAATATCTAGTGTAGCACAAGTCAAAGACACAGGTAATCTCAGTTTTAATATCACTGCATCTGGTGAAGGATTAATCACAAGAGCGGACAAATACCTTCAACTGACCTCAGAACCCAATGGAAAGAGGTGGGTGAAAAGAGAAACAAGAAAATAACTTCCTGATCACTCTCCAGATATCCAGCTGGATCAGACAAGCTTGCCCAGTCAGAGAAAATAAAATCTCGAGATAATCAGACTGACAAGATCATCAGCCACTTGTAGAAGGTACTAGAGAGATGTCAGTTCCCGTTGAGTTTCACCAGGATGCAGTCTGCACTTTGGAGCTTGGGTTCATTTAACAGCGGTACTTCATTTTTAAAAAATTGATGAAGTTAAAAAAAAAAGTGTGGTTTAAAAATCAACAGAATAGTCTATTTAACATGCCATTTACACACACACACAAAATACACTTTTGGAACCGCAGAAATTAAGTTTTCCGAATTTACTGAAGATGCAAGAACATCTGTGGTTATGGAGCCCAGCCTAGTCTAAAAATCTCTCTCCAGGAGATGCACTGAATTAAGTAAAGAATTTCCATTAACAATAAGGACAGCACAACTTGTCACTAAGTGTAACATCAAATGTCAAAGCGATCTTATCTAAATTTCAACTTAATATCCACACTGACTTACTGTTGGAATTTTTGACAACAGCATGAAGCACATCAAGCAGCTTTCTATCATAATTAAAGAGAAAATTACAAGGTTGTTTCGTGACATTTAAAATGAGACATTTTATTTCACTTCAACGGGAATAATGCAAAGATCACAGGCACATAGCTTCATAACATTTGATGTTAAATGTTCAAGCTAATTATTGTGCAATTAATAATCACATGAATACTTATTATTGATTAGTCATTAAACCTGTGGCGAAATTTAGTGCAGGAAATTAGGTCAGCCAAAATGCATGCTTTCAATTAAGCCGGATTCTTTCTGAAAGGCATTGCAAGATTTAAAATCCAGTAAGGTGCTGTCATGTTTTTAAGTGCATATATGTATCTTTGGGAGCTCAATACTGTATGATTTCAAGTAGACTGACTTAGAAGCAGAATTCAAGGAAGCTGCTGACAAAATAGGAGTTAAAATCAAACCTCAGAAATTTAAGTTAATTCAGCCAAGAAACTCAACTTTAATGAATTATATAAAAAGCATGCTAGAAGTGTGAAGTGTAGACAGTTAATCCTAGCAATGTTAAGTAGATCAGGGTGTTAGGTCCCCTTCTTGAGATTCATACACACTTGATGCTACTGCAATAAGCCAACGTCTGTGAACAGCCAGGATTTATTTCAGCAAGTACAAGCTTCTGGAGGATCAGTTAACACTCTTCGCAATGCTTGACACTGCGTCAAGCAAGGCTCCCCGAACAAGAGAACCATCCTCCCTTTATACAGGATTTTACATCACAGTCAGTCATGCATGCAAGATACAATCCGCTGACAGTCCCCCATTGTCACATGCCACCCAAAATCAATGTAAAGTGATTAGATTATTTCCAGAAACAATGTGTGAATAGGTTATTCCTTAAAATAGAGTGAGATGAGGTTATTCCTTAAACTGCAGCATTTACAGAGTATGATTAGATTGTCACAACCTGCCTGCAAGACAGAAAAATACATCTCCTGGGACATCCAATTTCTTACATGTCAGCAGAACCAATTAAAACTAACAGCTCAAGGGCACATGTTTGGAAAGAGAAAGAGTTTACATTGCACAGCAAAAACATTTCAAAGCCAGTCAGCAATCTGAAACATTAACACTGCTTCATTCTCCCCAGTTGTCTGACCTGCTGGTTACTTCCAGCATTTATTATTTGAGCTTTCAACACTCCCTTGACTCAACACCTCTGACAGCTCATTGTTCCATATTCATTCCCATCCTGGCTACTGTAAAAATACACAAATAAATTAATGCAACAGATCCATACCTGGGTACTGGCGTATTGTAGACACTGTACTGCTTATCGGAAAGGTATGTGCCAGTGTTGAGTAGCCAGGAATGGCAGCTGATGGTGGGTAAGCTGGCAGATAATACTGGAACTGCATAGATACTTGTCTGGATGGCAAGGAAAATAAATTATAATAGTAAGTTGATCTTAATTAGCAGCAATTCCAAAAGGTTTCACAAACTGATCCGAGACTAGACCATTTAAATTTAGAACGAACCTCTACAGGTTTACTTAGGTTTCAGTACGTTCAAATGCTTCTAATTGAATTGGTCACCTTGTCAAACTGGTACAATCCCCTATCTCTGGACTAAGAGACTGAGGTTCAAGTCCCATCTGCTCCAGATGGATGTAATAATATCACCAAATAAATTTATTAGAAAAAAAGATGTTAAAAGAAACGTTCAGGGGCAGCTCATGGCACAGTTGTAGTGTCCCTACCCTTGGACCCGAAAGGCCTGGGTTCTAGTCCTTCCAGGTCTGAACAGGTTGATTAGAAAATAGAGGTCAAATTGCCAATCTGTGAACACAAACAATGGATTATGTTCTTTGATCAGGTTCCTTAAATCGTGTGCAAAGCACTGGAGAGACAATCGCATCCTAATCAATCCTAAATTTGGAGCATGGTGTAGGAAAGAGGGGAGAAACAGAGGGTGCGTGGAGAGAGAGAAAAGGGAGACATCATGACAGACATTGCCCTCTTCATGCTACAGTTAGGGCCACTCAAGTATCTCAAGTCATGTCTGTAGCTACGGACAAAAATAAGTCAGCAACCTCAGAAGGATGGGAATGGCAGAGGTACAAGTGGAAAACCTTGACATAAATCAACTACATTATGTCTGGACACCTTCAAAGATCTTCACTTGGGCTTCTAGCCTATCGAATCAAACACTGGAGATCATAGCTCTGCCGGACAGCTTACCTGTTCTCAGTTCGTGTTTCCATGGTAACAGGGTTAGGCGAGGCCCTGTGACCAGGAATGGGGATCAGATTTCCTCTTTCTGTTGTATAGTCAGGCTGGATCCTTGGGGACGTGTGGGTTATTGGTTGAGGAACCACTTTTGCTGCAACACAAAACAAAATAGCAGATGTCAGTGGTGAAGATTGTAGTCCTTTTTGCCTATGCCAGATTTCCAGGGTTACTGTAACTTTTCCAAAGTTGTTGTGGATGAGCAGATGAATTTACATACACCCTACCTATAAAATCAAACCCTGGCGCAAGATTAGAAAATAGCAAGATTCCATCTCTAAGCATCTCAGAAATGGATCACTCTTATTTCAGTGCACTATTGCAGTATACAGTGCACCACATTACAATGTGATTGTACTAGAAAGGAATAAAGGAGATTTTTGTTAATTCATTAGTGGGATGTGGGCATCACTGACGGGCCAACATTTATGCCTGTTCCAAGTTGCCATTGAGGTGGTGGTAGTGAGCTGCCTTCTTGAACCGCTGCAATCCACCAGCTGTGGTGTGATCCACATGCCCCTAGGGAAGGAATTTATAGAGTGTTGCCAGGAATGGAAACTTTCAGCCATGAAGACAGATTGACTAGTTTGGATTTGTCTTCCTTGGAAGAAAGGCTGACAAGAGATTTAATTATGGCATCTAAAATAATAATAAGCCTTGAATTTAAAAGATGTGCCACAATTTACAGAGGTGCAGACCAAGAGCTGGAAGGTGGAACATATTGCATTTTTGTTTTCAGTCAACACAGACATAGTGGCCAAATGGCATCCTTCTGAGTCATAACTTTTCTGTTTCTATACCATGTCAACTGAGAAATGAAGCAGTTTTTTTTCTATCCATCTATACTTTTATCACATTGTCGGGTCACCAGTTCACTTGTATAGGAAGGGCCGTTCTAATAAAGTCCGCTAAATGCTAAGTTTGACATTGTCATTCAATACATTATTCCACCAGTCTCTGGAGGCTGCTATCAACCATAACAGAAACCTGAAGCTTGCATGTGAACACTTCCAATCTCCTAACACCAGCCCAGGCTTGGGTTGAATCAAATTCCTTTCAACTAGGAGTTTGGGGTTCAGTGATGTTGACTCACCAACAGGAATAGTAGAAGTGGTGACCACAGGAGCGTGTGGTGTGTGAGAGGCCATTGTCATGTTAACAATTGTACTGCTGGTCACTTGAGCATGGGAAACAGCACCTGTAAAAGTAAAAGGGGGATTGTGAACAGTGAAAATATCAGTAAAGTGGACAGACAGCCAATGATATCTCTTCCCTAAGGAAGGCAACCTCTCAGATGACAACATATAGATTAAATTAAGTTGGAGATATAGAAACACAACAAAAATGAGGGAAAAAATGTTTTTTATCCAACTTCCTTGTCTTATCGTTTAGCTGGAAACAAAACACCATTTAAAAGATCTGTTTTTAAATATACTAATGGTTCAGGTTTTGATTTCCTTCTATTTGTTTCACAATAAATTCTCACAAAACTTTGCTTTCTCTGTTAGTGTAGGAAGCCTAAAACTTTCCACAGTGCAAAGGCAATTGAAGCAACAGATTCTGCTAAACATCGAGCATTATTCTAGCCATTGAACTGTGCTGCACAACAGACCAAGACCAGAAGTATGAATGTTGGCACTTCCTTTTCACAACCATGTTCAGCCTACATTTGAAAAAGGATTAACGCTAAGATATCCAGCATTGATATGCAGCAAAAACAGATTTAAGTGCTGGAAACAATATCACACATCGGCCATTTTTGATACGAGTATGTAAGTTAGTCCTTTACTGGGATTCCAGTCTTTCCCATCTACTGGTATGCTGGAGCATTATACGTGTGTTGTGACTTGTGACAAAGGCAGGAAGAGCATTTTAGTGACTAGTTTAAATATAGCTTTACCATCTGAAGCTTTGAAACTGCTGTACGGAACATGGAATACAAATAAGAACCACAGCCACACAAACTTGAACAACAATTTAATGTTTAGCTTCAGAATAATAAGATTGCAACCCTAATCATTGGCAACGGACCATGCTGGCCTCAATTTCCTGCTTTACCAAAATGAACCAATTGAACACTCATCACTCAAAAATCTATCAAGCCTGGATTCAAATAATGACCATTACACTGGAGCTATTTTCTAAGTTGGAGTTGTTATCACATACTTCTGGAGGTGGGACTTGAACCCAAACCAGAGGTAGGGACATTACCACTATACTGGAAAACAACACAATCTCAAGGGCGGCACGGTGGCTCACTGGTTAGCAATGCTGCTTCACTGCACCAGGAACCCAGGTTCAATTCCACCCATAGGTGACTTCATGGAGCATGCACACGCTGTGCCTGTGTGGGTTTTCTCTGGTCACTCCAGTTTCCACACACAGTCCAAAGATGTGCAGGTTAGGTGGACTGGCTGTGATAAGCTGCCTATAGTGCCCAAGCTAGGTGGGTCAGTCATGGAAAATGCAGGATTACAGTGGTAGGTCTGGGTGGGATGCTCTTCAAAGAAGTCGGTGTGGACTCGATGAGCCAAATGGCCTGCTTCCACACTGTCAGATTCTATCTCAGCCACATCTCAAATGCCAAATCAATCTGTCCAATGATATGGCTACTTGTTTACATTCCTGAAATAACTGCATCAAGGACCAGTATCCCATCACCAAATCACCTTTTATTTACTTGTGCACAGTACACTGGCTGTGGCCAGCCAGCTCGGAGTCAGTCCCTCGAACTGTGGAGATACCTTTTCTTCCCCAACGGCATAACCTTTCTAAGGCATACACCTGCCTTGGCAAAACATTTAAACACTATGTCCAAGTGCTCTTTATTGGTCTTTCCCATTATTAGAACGTCATCCAGATAAATGGATGCCTGGGGTCGCCCTTGTAAAACGTTCTCCATGATCTTCGGGAAAAGGGTGCAGGCTGATGATACCCCAAATGGCAGACTTGTATATTGATATAAATACCTCATGGGTATGAAGTTTGGGTACTTCTGGCACTCCTCATCCAGTCACAATTGCAGGTAGGCATGGCTCATATCCAGCTTTGTAAAAGGACAGTCTCTAGGAATTCCCATGCGTCTCTGTTTAGCCTGTCCTGGGATGGATGTGTTGTCCCAGTCGAAGTGGTGTCCTTCATCATCTATGTGTAAGGATACTAGTGATAGCTGGTCATGTCTTTGGTTGGCTAGATTTCTGCCTGTTGCAACAAACACTATATTGGACAGACAGGCAGAAAACTAGCCACCAAAAGACATGACTAGCTATCACTAATATCCTTACATACAGGCGAAGGAGGACATTACTTCGACTGGGACAACACATCCATCCTAGGACAGGCTAAACAGAAATCCACACAGGAATTCCTAGAGGCTGGCATTCAGACCAGAACTCCATCAATAAACATATTGATTTGGACCCCATTTATCAATCTTTGAGAAAAAGAACCGGAAATGAGATCGCCCGCCTTAACAGATAGAAAGCAGGACAGAACACTAGCTCTTCACCAAAAACTCACTGATCATGTTACCTAGCGTGGTGATGAAATGCCTGAGAACAAATCTACCAGTTCAGCAAGCAAACATACTATTCAAAATTGCTTATCTCAGGGTTAACAAGGTGAAGACAGATGCCTGGAAGAACAGAATTGGTGGCAAATGGAATAGAGTTTGGACTGAGTCTGAAAACAATGGACGTATTCTTTCCAATATTTTACTGGAAGAAATTCTATTCATCCAGTAATGAATGCATCACCAGCAAGCTGATAATTTTGGTAGAGTGGTAGTGCAATAGAATACGAAAATAGTCTTTAAGATTCAAATGATGCCACTTAGAGAACATAGCTGGTAAACAGAAGGGAGCTAAAGACAGACCTTGAGATGACACCAGAGGTTAATTGTGCAGGACCAGGAACGGACACCACAGCAAGGATTTTTGGTCAACAATTAGCTGAATAGGGACAGAGCCAAGGGAGTACAGTCTCACACAGGTGGATGGCAGTGGAAAGGCACTGGAAGATGATAATGCATCAAAGGCTGACACGTCGAGGATGAGAAGGATAGTTTATCTTTACCGCAGTCACATAAGATATCATTTGTGACTTTGATAGCATGGATTCAGTACTGTGATAAGGAGGAAACCTTATTGAAGATTACTGTACAATTGAGAAAAGGAATTCTATCTCCAGAAAATTTCTATATTGAAGGTATCAGCACGTGGCTGTACTTTTATTGTTTACTTAACTCATTCAAGGAGGCTATGTTTTAAAATGTGCCTGGAGATGCTTTGCTTTTAGGCTTGTGATGATTAAACAATGGGAACCCAAATTTGAATTGAAAGGCAGCAACTATACCCAGAAGTCTCGGTACATGATTTTATTTTTAAACAGACCTATACCGTGACTCTCGTTGAGGTCAAGTATGTTTCTCTCTCTGCTCTTATCAGAGTAATCTTAATTTAAAGAGCAGTCAACAGTCAGTCAGTCTAAGATGAAATCTCTAGAGCAAATGTACAATAGCATTGTTTTTCAGAAACCAGGTACTCACCCTGACTTGTAGTAGAGGGGATTGAATTTGTGGAGAGTATGGGTGCCACAGTGGCAGCAGCAACTGGCGTCCCGGTACTGAACATTGTTTTCTGTTGAAAGAGAACTGGTTTGTTGGTCTTGAGGATGACAACATTATAAGCTCTGGTTTCAACTCTATTTCTAATAGCTGACGAACAACAGGAACAAAGCCATTTTGATATAAGCACAAAATATAACACGCTACAAAACAAAAACGTCAAGCCAGCTCAACTAGACCTTGCATTATGAATAGGTGACAGTGGTCAGCTTGAGAACACAAGTAGCTCTGCCATGATGGCAAAATAGTATGCTGTTGTTGACATTATTCACTGGCTACAACCAGTGCTGCTGAAGCACATCAGTTCTGAACACACTCAATGCTTTCCAGCTAATCTGTTTAAAAAAAAAATTATTCCATTGAAAAAGCAATGATAGCTTAAGAACCATTAATGGCTATGCTGCTGCAGAAACTATCCTGCAAATAAACACATACAAGAGTTTCCCTGTGTAGGAATGTGTCAAAAATCACATTCACAGAAAGTGGCTGTTTTGTCCATCAATCCAATGAGTCCTACTTGTTTGCTCATCACAGCCTGACAAATGCCCCCAATTACAAAGACATTGGAGATTTGCTTCAGCAAAGCAGCCAGTACTTTGTGCAGACATGACTAGGTGCACAAGGGTCTCAAAAGATTTGTCTCAAATGCATAACATCTTCCACTTCTGAACCAACTTGAAGATACTTAATTTACAATCACCTGACTTGCAAACAAGAACATGGTGCAAAGTTAGTGATCTAATGGGGCAAGAACAAGAAAGTCAACTGACCCTCACACTCCAGTTAAATTATACTGGGGTTGATTCTAAAGCAATAATTGACCATGCTACAGAGACATGCCATTTCTGAAATAATGCTTAAAACTTGGATCAAAGTGGAAGAGTCTCAAGGAGTATTGGGTGGGTGTTGGGATTGGCCCTGGTAACTCTTGGTGCAGCAAACCCATGTGGGAGGGAAGGGGAGGAGTGCTGGATACTTTACCTGTGTAATGTGAAGCTGTGGTTTCTGGGCAGCCACTGCAGGGTGGGAAGGTAATGTTATTCGAGCTGTTGTATCCCTGGATTGCTGTGTGCGCTGGATGCTAATTGTAGCAGCAGATGGGTGAGGTTGGATGGTCAGTGCTGGTCGACTGCAGAGGATAGAGGGAGGAAAGTAACAAAAATCAGACAAGAGATCGCAGTTTGAATATCTAGTGACAGATAATCAGGTTTGGAGCATAATCATAGGAGCAGGAGATAGTGGTTCAGCCGTTCAAGGCTGGTCCACCATTCAAATCGCTTGCAATCGATCTGTATCTCAACTTCACTAACAACATCTTAATTATGTAACTTAAGGAACAAAAATCCAGTTTAATTTTGACATCTTCAATTGACTCCCAACTCCAACCAAAGATTATGTTTCTGCATTTTGTGAAGGTGTGCTTCTTGACAACATCCCTGACCAACCGTGCTCTAATTTTAAGGTTATGCCCCCTTGCTCAAGATTTGCCCTGCAGAGAGAACGTTTTCTTTTGTGATGATGCTATCACTGTTACTTTGTCCTGGTTTTTTTTTGAAGAGGGATTGTAAAGTACAGTTATCAAACGGACTACTAAAGATTTCTTGAGTAAATAGCTTGGGAGGCCTCAAGTTTTTTTTAAAAAGGAACAGCCTGATTGGATGTGGCCAGCTCTCTCAGATCCAGATTCCTGGATTTTATTTATTTCAGTAGTAGAAGCAGCATTTGGGATCTCAAAATGGTTGGAAGCTTCAGTGACTGTCTCGTGGCTGCTACTTTCTTTGAGCTTTCTCGATTTTTTTTCCTCCTGGATGAGAGAAATGCATGTGAGAATCCGCATCCGATTTTTCCTTTTTACCAAGGGGTGTATTTATGAGGTGTTACTATACTAGTTTATAGTTGCTATATCTACAAATCAGTTAAGTTTTCCAATACTTCTTACTCTAAATTCTTCATTTTTTTCCGAAGTATTTTAACTACAGTGTTTAAATAAATTGTGTTTTGCTTAACGCCAAGTAGTTTGACCGATTGTATTGCAGCTGAACATGGTACTTCATGCCTATCTTGCAAATAAGAAAATGTTACGGTCTAGGCTACCTTCTTAAAATATTTTGAGGGGATCTGGTCTAATCCATAACACGATCTACCCGAACAACTCCTTAATTTAATCATGCACCTCAATTAGGTCAGCACTCCATCTCTTATTTTCAAGGGTATGCAGGGCAGTCCATGCTACAGAAATCTAAAATTAACCTTTTCAGCCTCAGTATCATTGTGGTCAATGTGTTGCAATCCCACCAATGCCAAACATCCTTCCTTAAGTTCAACAGCCAGAATGGAGTGCATTCGTTATATAGGGTCTGCCCAGAGACTTATCAGACTGCAATTCTGGTCTAACAGTAACTCTGTATTAAAAGTTACCCAACGTTTTATAATAATGTCCAGTGATAATCATTAGTTATAGGTATGATAGTTCATTCCTCAGATATAGACAATTATCTATATCTCCAAATCGCCCTCATTCAGAATCAGCCGAGAATAGCATTTTTCAGAATGACATTACAAGATGCAATTCTTGTGGGACATTTAGTTTCCCTACTCCTGGAGGCCCAGGTTCACGCCTCACCTGCTAGACGTATGAAGTAACATCTGAACAGGTTGATTGGAAATATAAGTACAATACTCAGTGTTATAAATAGGCAGACCAAATTACCAATTTTTAAAACCACGACCACAAAGGGATGCTATTCATCACAACTCTAAACAACTGACAGCCTGAGAGATGGACCAAGTCTCAGGCAGTGTTCCCTGATTCATTTCTCTTGTGGGACTGTCAAAATTCTGGACAGACTCCAACATCAATAGCTGTCACCTTCTGACTGCATCTCAAACAGCTGAATTCCAGTTCCTTTTAAAAAAAGCATTAAAACATTAATTGCTACATATTACATGGGCAATACATTGACTGCAAAGAACAGGCATCTTAAAAGATAAGCAGAGCATTAGACAAGCCCAACTTCAGTCATGCAGGGCTGTTTCATAAGAAACGTTTCCTTGGCTCTCTAATTTCCTGAAATTACCTGTGTGCCACATCTGTCCCATGAGCTGCTGCTGTCGTAATGACCGGAGACTGGGCTCGTGTTGCAGATACCGTTGCTACCACTGCTGGAGGAATTGCTGTAGAGGTGGTTGAAGGAGGGCGAGACTGCAAAACAAAACTCAAAATTAACACACTTAAAACAGTGAGGCAATGCCACTGCATATCAAACAGCACGAGCTGACACACTGGATGCTAACTCATCAGAGAATCATACAGCAGAGGTCAATTAAACCCATCACATCCACGCTAGCATTTTGACAGACTGATCCATTTAGTGCCACTTCCCAGCTCTCCCCACACAGTCCTGAAAGTTTTTCCTTTGCAAATATACGAACAGCTCTCTTTTGAGAGAGACTGTTGAATCTGCTCCACCACCCTTTAGACACTGCTTTCCAGATCATTACACCTATTGAAGACAAGTATTCTTTCAGTTTGATAGAACAGGAGCTGCTCAGATGATAGGTTCCTCAACAGCTGCTGTCCAATCTACACAATGCGACATGGCCTTGGACGCATTCAATGCTCATCACCCCCTAAAAAGAGTTAGAGCAATGCAGGATGAAGATCATCTTATCTCAGGTTGCACTAGATAAGGTAGAAAAGGAGGAGTGGTGAGATGCTGCAACACCATGAATAAATAAATCAAGGTAAACACATTTTACTTGGGAGTAGTCTAGTGAATTTCAAGGTCTTGCCAACTCCAACAATAGAACCCACAGGATACCAGTCAAATTCAGAACGGACAATGCAAGGAATCATGTGGAACTTGATGCTGGAGGATATGGATGAGGATGGGTACAAGGCTGTGCAGAACAGAGTTGGGAACCCAAAGAATGAGAACACTACATGAATCCGCCTTACACCTGATGAAGGTGTAAGATGTAGAGAACGGTTCACAGCAGTGGACATGATGAGGTGGACCTAAACAAGAGGTGAAAAAACATTCTTGACGATCAGCCTACCACAGGGCAGAAAACCCAAGCTCAGGAATGGTCAACCAGGGAGGTTAAGAGAGTTCAGCATGCTAACAGCCTCTGGAGGTGTATTTCAGTCTTGCTTAGAGTTGAGAATTGTATCTCATCCAGATCCTTCTTTTGGAAAGTCTGTTGAATGTAAAGCCTTTTATCTTTAACACCACAACACACATCCTACCAGATCTCAAGAGCTCTGCAATTCTATCACAATAAAAGGCTTTAGTTTAGAAAGAGCTCAAAGTAAAGTACTTACCTGTATAGGTAGGTGCAGAGAATGCTGCACAGCGGTCTGAGGATTTCCAGCTGTTGGTAATGGTGCCGGAGCAGGACGCAAAACCGTAGTTACTTTGGAACTCGATATTGCTGCTGCTACTGCTGCACCTATGTATGAAAACACAATTTCAAAATCTGTAAAAAGCATCTGAACAGGGCTCACCAGCAAGGAATTCCTGTACTGACCAGATATACTCTAGTGCAGAAAAGTCATGGAAACATGTGAAATGACTGATCAGTTAATCTGAAATGGAGGGTTACCAGTGTATCAAGGCACCAGGAATGCAGCGTGACTATTTACAATAGTTCTTCCAAGTTACCAAAGTGTAGGCAGATGGATCTCAGTTTAAACTCATTCAAGGTGGATTCATCTAGTATGCAGTAGTCAACACTTCACTGAAGTGTCAGTATAGTTTATGATCCATGTGTGAAGCAGGGCTTGCATTCACAGACCCCAGACCCTGGGGGACAATGTCACCAAGACAGGCAAACGTGATTAGCCTTTAAACTGCATTATAGAATGGACAGATTGCTTAACAGGCTGTATCGAGGACAGTTTCAGCTTGTGGACCTAAAAACAGGAGAAAATGAATATGTCTGCAATTTTATTGGAACAATATGATGGGTGTTACCTCATCTGCACAGTTTATAAAGTATCCTGAGCCCAAATATGAGAAACACAAAGAAGGGAGTATGTATTAATCAATGTCATACACCCAGTTGACCACTGGGCAATGCAACCTTTCAACTTTTAACCTAATTAAAAACCATAAAATTAATCTATGAAGTTAAATGCAACAATCCATTACTTTTACTTTATTTCCACACACAAAACTCTACAGAAATATGTACAAAGACAGACTAGGCCTAATGCACTACCTCTTGGCACATGCGATGAGAACATCTGTGGCTGTGCTGTGGAAGGTCCAATATGGAGCGAAGCTGGAACAGAGTTTCGGATGATAGACATTTGCACGTTGGTACCCATCAGATGAGGGATGTTAGGATGCCCCTAGTAATGAAATGATCCAGCGTCAAGTCAGCAATGGAAATGACAACTGCAGGATAAAATACTTTGCCCTTGTTTAAAGAGCTTGAGAGTGCACTTGTGAATTGCCATGTTAGGAGATTGGTCCTCTTACCTGCTGCCCACTAATTGTTGCCACAGGGATTGCAGAGGCCTGTGCTACACTTGCGTCCATGCTAACAGGCACATGTCCTGAAACCTTCGGAGGAACAGCCAAATGTCCAAGGCCAGATGACGGAGCCGGAGCAATGGGCCGACTGGGCAAGGGGGGCTTCAGGGTGGTCTATGAAGACAAAATTACCTTCTAACTTTGTGCAGGTGAGCAAAAAATGGCAATACTGGGACTGGAAAAGGCAGCAAGAATTTAGCTGGTTTGAAAATTTTCACAAGTACTTTGGAGCAAGACAGATAGTATCATGGGTGCTGTACCTCCAAACACTTTAACCACCTCAGCGGTGTTACCAGTTATTCTGTGGATCTCAAGGAAAAAAATTGAAAGTCAAACAAGAGTGTGATACAATCACTTACAACATAACAGATAGACAAACAGGCAGGCAAAGGGCAAAAAGAATTTCACACAAAGCAATCTGAAGTGACACACTTTAGCAGGAGGGATAGGAAAAGGCAATATAAACTTATAATGCTACAGTTTTAAAATCTATACAGGAATAGAAGGAGCCAGAAGTTCATGTTAATCAGTCTTTGAAAATGGCAGGACATATTAGGAGAGTGTTTCACAAAGATTTGGGATTTTAGGTTTTATGGAGAGAGGTACTGAATTCCCACACTAGCTGAGGCTACCACGAAGGACCATTCTTCTCAATCTCTTCCCTCATCCGAGACCCTGAGCTTAAACCACCATTGGTTGTCTCTTGAATGAGAGACCAATCTGACTAGTAAGACTATGGCAACACTACTGTATTCTTTTGGACTGAATATTACAACAGGGCCTTTATATTGAACCTTTTAAAAAAAAAGCCCTGATTAATGCCAACTAAAGACAGTACAGAATCTTGGTTACTACCCTTTAGGATACAAGAGCTCTTGACAAAAAACAGAACAGATTTAGTAGAATATCCTGCAACGTTGAGGGATATTAGTTTTCAGGTTAGGGTGGAAAAACTAGGCTCTGCTTGGAAGGAAGAATGTTGACAGGAGATCTGATGAAAGTACACCAGATTATGGCAATTCAAGTAAGGTAGAAAAGGAAAAATTGTTCCTATTGGCTGATTGCACAAAGACCAAGAGAGACATATTTAAGATTTTGGGCAAGAGCTGTGGGAGTTTGAGGGGCAATTTAAAGAAAAAATTTGCTGTGGAATTTTCAAGCTCAAGGGAATGGAAGCAGAGATAAAGAATGATTTCAAAAGGATACGGGAAGAAGCCAAACCTGCAGGGCAATGGAATTGATTTGATTTTCTTGCAGGGAGCCAACATAGATTCAACAGCTACCTCCTGTCTAATTTAATAAATGCCACAACTCAATGCTGTTGGCATCCAGTGAGTACTTGACTTGGAAGAATCAGAGCTGGTTAGGCTAGCATAATGTTATAGGAATAAAAACAGCAATTGCTGGAAAATCTCAGCAGGTCTGTCAGCATCTGTGAAGACAAAGCACAGTTAATGTTTTGAGTCCAGTTATCTTTCTTCAGAACCTTTGAGGTTTCCATTTTGCTTTCTCTCCACATTTACTACATGGCAATAAAACCTCATTTTTGGGAAGGATTCCATATGCTTACTGCTGGAAACAAAAGTAAGGTCACATAAGCTATTGAAACACACAGACAAGCTGCTCAAAATACAGGCTCCCTGAGTATGCTGTCAGGCAGCAAGCAGGTCCATGCCTCAGTGAGGCAATGTGTTAATGAAGTCCTCCACCATAGTCATTTAACTCACAAAGCTGGCAAATTTCAACAAGGACCATGCCCTACTAGACCTTACATTATATTCAAACATGTCCCTGGAAAATAAATGTATTAAAAATCAATGATGGCATAAATCAGACTTCAAAATGTGCCCCTAGTACAAAGGGTCATTGTTTTTCAACTGTTAACTTAATAAAAAAAAACTCATCAGGAATCATTCCTCAAGAAAAAAAATGTATCAAATAGAATTGCCATATTCTTTGACTCACTACAAGTAATATCCCAGGAGATGCATGAGTCATTGTGAAATAATTGAGCCCGTCTGACAGATGCAGCACTGAAAGAATCGCGACGTGACTTCACTCGGGATAACGAGCCAGCTTGATGATCATGTTGAAAATCAAAGGACTGGAAAGAGCCACATGCAGCACACCAACCTCAGCAAGGCACAAGCTCCAAGGGGCTTTGTAATTACTAGTAGCAATGCTACTCAGCTTCCTGGTGCTGGAATGCAAAAGAACATGATGCCAACTGCCAGTTCTGAGGAAGGGTCACTCGACCTGAAAGATTGACTCGGCTTTCTTTCCACAGATGCTGTCAGACCTGCTGAGTTTCTCCAGCAATTTCTGTTTTTGTCTGTGTTGACAACTGCATCGACTTTGGAGCAGTCCTGATTCCATTGCCAGCCTGCAAGGATGAGAAGTGGCCATAATGCTTCTCTCGGGTGCACCACCAATGTGCTTGGTACCTCCACTCCATCTACCTCTAACAATATCCTTACCAAACAAAAAACTACTGATCCAAGTACTGAATACTCCAGCTGACCTCAGCGTCTTCAGCTTTACCCTGACAGTTACAGATTTCCATTCAGACAAAACAAAGAACTGCCGATGCTGGAAATCTGAAACCAAAACAGAAATTGCTGAGAATTTCAGGTCTGGTAGCACCTAGGGAGAGAGAAAGCAGAGTTATGGTTTCAGGTCTCACTCCTTCAGGGTCACTAGACACAACATTTAGATATCCATTATCCTAAGGCAGAAATTGTTCCCAGGTTTCAATTTTAATGGCCTGGCTCTAATTTTATGATGCCACCTTGTTTTAGACTTGCCCTCAAACCTACTTCTCTACACCTACCACTTTGAACTCCTTTTATTGTTTTGAAGCAAGTCAAATGGATCATGCCTTACTGGCCCAAATACAAATGAGACAAGGCAGGAATACCTAACTTACAGTTAACTCTAGTCCCCAGTCAGAAAGTACAGGTAAAACTACAATAAAAAAAAATCACCTATTTAAGTAGTGTCCAGGTTGCATAAGCAGAAGAAAACAACATATGGCCACTCAAACTCAAAACCACCTGGGATGCACTGATATCATAATTAAAACACCAGCAATGAACAGAAACATGGTTAACACCATCTCAAATTTAAACTTAGAGGGGTTCAGTGAATGGTTTTTAGAAGAAGACAACATACCTTCATTAGTCCTTCAGGGAAGGAGAGCTGGGTGCCTTGTGTGAGGTGTGTGGGAGGAGCACCCAGAGTTACAGGCACCCCAGACTGCTGTAGATGGTGCTGTGCAGCTGGTAGTGGCTGTGCATGAGTCTGCACCTGCGGGTAAGGCCGAACCACAACAGTCTCCTGTTTCTCATCTCGGAATGGAAGTGAAGGGATCGGATTAGAATGCTCACGGGGCAAGTGCTCCACATCCCGATTCAGCTCCTCGTTGGGGGCTGGAAGTAAACAGAAAATAATGGTTAATCCACACATCACACAATTGGAAAGAGCCACTGATAAAATGCTAAAACTCCAAAACACTTTGTAAATATTTACAGATACAGTTTTCAGCTAGCTGGCATTTCAATTTAAAGATAATATAGAAACATAAGAACTAGGAGGAGGTGGTCATCTGGCCCTCTGAGCCTGCTCCGCCATTCAATAAGATCATAGCTGACCTTTTCGTGGACTCAGCTCCACTTACCTGAACTCTCACCGCATCCTTTAATCCCTTTATTGTTCAAAAAAAAATCTAGCTTAGCTTTAAAAAATGTTTACTGAAATAGCATCAATTATTTCCCTGGGCAAAGAATTCCAGAGATTTACAACTCTGGGTGAAATAGTTCCTGCTCAATTCAGTCCTAAATCTACTCCCTCTAATCTTGAGGCTATGTCCTCTTGTCCTAGTTTCACCTGCCAGTGGAAACATCCTGTCTACTTTTGTCTTATCTATTCCCTTCATTACTTTACGTGTTTATGTAAGATCGCGTCTCATTCTTCTGAACTCCAATGAATATAATCCCAATCTACTCAGTCTCTAATCATAAACCAACCCCCTCAACTCCAGAATCAACCTTGTGAACCTCCTCTGCACCCCCTCCCATGCCAGCACACCCTTTCTCAAGCAGGAGACCAAAACTGCACGCAGTACTCCAGGTGGGACCTCACCAGCACCTTGTACAGCTGCAATATAACCTCCCTGCTTTTAAACGCAATCCCTTTAGCAACGAAGGGGAAAATTCCATGTGCCTTCCTAATTACTTGTCATATCTTCAGACCAACCCTCTGCGATTCATGCTCAAGGTCACCCAGGTCCCTCGGCATAGCAATATGGTGCAACTTTTTACCCGGTGAAGGGTTTTTGCCCGAAACGTCGACTCTCCTGCTCCTTGGATGCCACCTGACCTGCTGTGCTTTTCCAGCATCACACTCCCGACGCAACTTTTCACCATTCAAGTAATAATCCTTTTTACTGTCACTCCTACCGAATGTATGACTTCACATTTATTTACATTGTATTCCATCTGCCAGACCTTTACCCATTCGCTCAAAGTATCTCTGTTTCTCTGCAAAGTTTCACAGTACTCTGCACACTTTGCTCTCCCACTCATCTTAGTGTCACCTGCAAACTTTGACACACTGCACGTGTTCCCCAAACCCAAATCATCATCTATATAAATTGTAAATAATTGCAGAACCAACACCAATCCCTGAGGCATACCACTAGTCACTGATTGCCAGGCAGAATAGCACTCATTTAACCCCACTCTTTGCTGCTGGTATGGCACAAAGGGCATTGACTTGGGAGCTATCCTGAGCCACAACATGTCAGCATTTCTTTAAAGTTTCTTTCAGGGAATGTCGATGTTGGCAAGGCCAGCATTTGTTACCTACCTCTAATTACCTTTGACTGTCCTCCGCCCTCCTCAGTTCAAAAGACAACCACACTGTGTGCATCTGGAATCATATGCAGGTCAGACTGGGTTCAAAAGGTAGATTTCCCTGCCTAAAGAATATTAATGAACTAGATGGATTCGCACAATGACTGAAGACAGTTGTCAGTGACGTGATAGCCCAGTGCTATTTTTGTTGGATTCGTAATCCACCCATGAAAAGGCTCTGGGAACCATGGCAGATGGTAGAATTCGAATTTAAAATATTTGGATGAGATGCATTCGTCCATTACAGTATCAGTCTGATTGAACACCATACAGTCCTTATGAAGATGAAATTCCATCTTCATATAGATGAAAGCTTCCATCATGAGACCCTGACAAACACTTCAGCTCAGCATTGAAAATTCATGCCCCAGAACTTGCCATGACCCTCTCTAAGTTGTTCCTGCACAGCCCTGGCATGTACCCAACAATCTGGAAAAGTGCCCAGGTTACATCTGGGGTTGTGTTAACTTTCAAAGGTAAAAATTGAAATAACTAAGGAAGCATTGGTTTAGATGAAAAAAAATCAAACATCTTCCATCAAACCAACCACTGATATTGTCACCTGTTTCAGCTGAATTACCAACAAAAACAAAAAAAGTCATGTTTACAGTAACCTTCATAACATGCCATGGTCCGTTTTAGTGAATTGCAGTTCTTGTTAAAAATGTAGGGAGTGTGACAACGAAGACTGCCCCCTTGACCTTGACCATGACCCCACCTCCCACGACCAAACCATCATCTTCCAGTACATCCATAACCTCATCACCTCAGGGGATCTCCCATCCACCGCCTCCAACCTCATAGTCCCACAACCCCGCGCTGCCAGTTTCTACCCCCTGCCCAAAATCCACAAACCTGACTGCCCCGGCCAATCCATTGTCTCAGCCTGCTCCTGCCCCACCAAACTCATCTCTGCATACCTCGACACGGTCATGTCCCCCTTAGTCCAAGAACTCTCCACCTACGCTCGGGACACCACCCACGCCCTTCACCTCCTCCATGATTTTCGCTTCCCCGGTCCCCAATGCCTTATCTTCACCATGGACATCCAGTCCCTGTACACCTCCATCCATTCCTGAAGAAAGATTTATGCCCGAAACATCGATTCTCCTGCTCGTTGGATGCTGCCTGACCTGCTGCGCTTTTCCAGCAACACATTTTCAGAACTAATTTGAACACAAAGTTCACTTTGCTGGTTTGTGGGAACTTTGTGTTCAAATTAGTTCTGAAAATGTGTTGCTGGAAAAGTGCAGCAGGTCAGGCAGCATCCAACGAGCAGGAGAATCGATGTTTCGGGCATAAGCCTGAAGAAGGGCTTATGCCTGAAACATCGATTCTCCTGTTCCTTTGATGCTGCCTGACCTGCTGAACTTTTCCAGCAACACATGAACATTTAACCACCTTAGTCCTGTCTGTTGAGGAAGTACACTGGCTCCGACAAAACTCCTTCTGTTGAACAACTGAGCTCATTTAAGACCTTTGTTTGTTTTTAAGAATATTATTTCTGCAATAACTCCCACATGCTGAACTTTACAAAACACAAAATACTAATTATTTATGTTATCTTTATCTCACTTTCAGCAGATTCAGATAGATTCTTACTATCCCCAACCAGAGAGCTCCATTTCTGAGACTCGCCCAATGTAAGTGGCAATAGGCTATTGCGTAGTCCATAGCTTAAAAATGTGTTGCTGGAAAAGGGATGAATGCAAATTTCTCCAGCTTTCTCATTTCCCCTCCCTCCACCTTATCTCAGTCCCAACCCTCAGACTCAGCACCACCTTCTTGATCTGCAATCTTCTTCCTGACCTCTCCGCCCTCACCCCCTCTCCGGCCTATCACCCTCACCTTAACCTCCTTCCACCTATCGTATTCCCATCGCCCCTCCCCCAAGTCCCTCCTCCCTACCTTTTATCTTAGTCTGCTTGGTACACCCTCCTCATTCCTGAAGAAGGGCTTATGCCCGAAACATCAATTCTCCTGCTCCTTTGATGCTGCCTGACCTGCTGCACTTTTCCAGAAAACCATTTTTAAGCTCTGATCTCCAGCATCTGTAGTCCTCACTTTCTCCTATTGCTTAGTCCATGCCAAACAATGCCTGGTGGAGCCAGGAATGAAGCTTCTGCTGATGCAAACTCTGTAATTGCAGTCCAGTTCTCACCAATTCTCTCCCACTGCAGAAAGTCAGATTAGCCAGTAGGACAAACCTTCACATAAACCAAATTATCCAATGACATTTCCGCCACCTCCAAAAAGACCCCACCACCAGGGATATATTTCCCTCCCCACCCCTTTCCACGTTCCACAAAGACCGTTCCCTCCGTGACTACCTGGTCAGGTCCACGCCCCCCTACAACCCACCCTCCCATCCTGGCACCTTCCCCTGCCACCGCAGGAACTGTAAAACCTGCGCCCACACCTCCTCCCTCAGCTCTATCCAAGGTCCTAAAGGAGCCTTCCACATCCATCAAAGTTTTACCTGCACATCCACTAATATCAACTATTGTATCCGTTGCTCCCGATGCGGTCTCCTCTACATTGGGGAGACTGGGCTCCTCCTAGCAGAGCGCTTTAGGGAACATCTCCGGGACACCCGCACCAATCAACCACACCGCCCTGTCGCCCAACATTTCAACTCCCCCTCTCACTCTGCCAAGGACATGGAGGTCCTGGGCCTCCTTCACCGCCGTTCCCTCACCACCAGACGCCTGGAGGAAGAACGCCTCATCTTCTGCCTCGGAACACTCCAACCCCAGGGCATCAATGTGGACTTCAACCGTTTCCTCATTTCCCCTTCCCCCACCTCATCCGAGTTTCAAACTTCCAGCTCAGCACTGTCCCCATGACTTGTCCGGACTTGTCCGACCTGCCTAGCTCCTTTTCCACCTATCCATTCCACCCTCTCCTCCCTGACCTATCACCTTCATCCCCTACCCTGCTCATCCATTGTACTCTATGCTACTCTCTCCCCATCCCCACCCTCCCCTAGCTTATCTCTCCACGCTTCAGGCTCACTGCCTTTATTCCTGATGAAGGGCTTTTGTCCGAAATGTCGATTTCGCTGTTCATTGGATGCTACCTGAACTGCTGTGCTCTTCCAGCACCACTGATCCAGTAGCCAGTAGGATGGTCAATGCATAAAAATACCTCAGCTGAAAGGATGCATTTGAACAAAACTTCTTTTTCTATCCTCAAAACACTTGATAGACAATAAATTATAAAGGTAAAAACAATGACTGCAGATGCTGGAAACCAGATTCTGGATCAGTGGTGCTGGAAGAGCACAGCAGTTCAGGCAGCATCCAATAAGCAGCGAAATCGACGTTTCGGGCAAAAGCCCTTCATCAGGAATAAAGGCAGCGAGCCTGAAGCGTGGAGAGATAAATTATATGATAAAGAGTACTCCCTTACACAGGGAGCTAATTTGCACAGAGCAAAAGCTTAATTTGCTTATTTTTATTGTCATTTAGGGGTGAGCTTTGGGCATAAAATACATCTCCTTGCTCATAGAAGATGCCACACAATTCTTTTGCATCAACCCAAATATACAGTTGTCATGTCTTGTATGCAAAACACCCCTCTGGCAATACAGCAACTGCTCATTACTGCACCAAAATATCAATCTGAATGATCTGCTCAAATTCTGAAATGGTCTTAAGCTCACAGCCGGAGGAAAGAATGTCACGTCAAAGCAGAAACCAAAAGTGTAAAACAAAGCTGTAAGGGTTTGAGAATAAATCAGAGTGGACCAGCCTGTACAGGGGTTGCATGTTCCACATCCTGAAATATATTTGCCTACCATAATGTAAATGTATATACAGCACAGAAACAGGCCCTTCAGCCCACTATGTCTATGCTAACAGAAAATCAGCAAACTACAGTCATCGAAGGGTCTGTTTCTGTGCTGTACATTTCTATGATTATGACTATGACTTGCACTTGATCTATAGCTACTATGCCCTGGCATTAAGTAGTCATCCAGATGTTTTTGTAAATGTTGGCAGAGTACCATCCTCCACCACCCTCTCAGACAGTGAATTCCCTCTCTGGGGAGGTAATGGCCTAGTGGTATTATCACCGGACTGTTAATTCAGAGACCCAGGTAATGTTCTGGGCGCCCATGCTTGAATCCTGCCATAGCAGAAGGTGGAATTTGAATTCAATTAAATAATAAAAAATCTGGAATTAAGAGTCTTACCATGAACATGATTCCATTGTCAATCATCAGAAAAATTCATCTGGCTTGCTAATGTCCTTTAGGGAAGGAAACCACTATCCTTACCTGGTCTGGCCTACATGTGACTCCAGACCCACAACAATGTGGTTGACTCTTCACTGCCCTCTGGTCAATTAGGGATGAGAAATACAAAGGAACCTCGATTATCCAGCATTTGATTATCTGAACTTCAGATTATTTGAATAAGATCACAAGGTCCCGATGATTGGCTAAATGACATTATCCAGCATTTGATTAACCGATTGAAATTCTCCCCGCCCACGTCCTTCAGATAATCGAGGTTCCTGTCAATGCTAGCTTGGCCAGTAATGCCCTCATCCAGAGAATGAATAAAAAAAAACTACATCTGTTCTCAGAGTGAACCAGCTGGAAGGAAATGTCAGGTAACACTATTTGTTGAACTCATTTTTGCAACCCACAATGGTAGCTAGTCCCAGTGTCATAAACAAGTCCTCCAATCTAGCATCCATCATTAGGATCTACATCATGCACTTGTTCATAAACTCAGCAAGGTAGGAATAAAAGAATCCTCACTGAACCACTGATGGCAGAATTAATTCCACAATTTCATGGAGTTCAAAAAGTCTAATGATGAGTCCCTGCTTAATGCTCTCCTGTCAAGACCTTCATTACAAATTCAGTAAATTTACAAAGATCCTGATGAGATAGCTTTCCACTTGCCTGTTGCAGCGTTGTTGCCTGACACTCCTGGACCACTGCTGTTCTGCATGCTGGTGACGGAAGACTGACCTGCTCCCAGGCCTGATGTGGGTGCACTAGGTCGTGGAAACTGTTGAGTGCTCATTGGAAACTGGAACAAAATAGTAAAGGGGAAATTAGATAAAACCATTGGATGGTGCAAGTAGTACACTGCTGTGGTTTTGTTTCCCCATTGATATAAAGAAGAAGCAAGAGCAGGCCGTTCAGTCCCTCACACCTGCTTTTCATTAATATGACGGCTCAGCTTATTGCAACCACAAATTCACATTCCTTTCATCCCATCACTTAAAAATCCATCCATCCCAACCTTAAAAATATTCAAGGTCTCTACTGCAACTGCCTTTTCAGGAAGAGTGTTCCAAAGATGCTCAAGCCTAGATAAACGTTTACCTCATTATTTCAAATGGGCAATTTGGCTTTTAAAATCTTTAAATAAGGTGTTGTCTCAATAGTGTCCTGAATAACTAGCACAGATGGGCATGGTGGCTCAGTGGTTAGCACTTGTTGTGAAGGTGTAGCTGTGTACTGTATCTTTAAGAGAGACAGGAAGCTGGCAAGGACTGAGAGCACAGAGTGTGCTGAACAATTTAAAACTGTAACATCTGGTTAACACAAATAGCTGGTTGTGTGTTGCCATGGTACAAAAACAAATTCAAATCTGGTCAATCAGTTTAAATAGTGCCAGAGACCAAAATCCAATCTAATTAGCATTTTACTGGATTATAGGTCTGCTCGGTGAGCTGGAAGGTTCATTTTCAGATGTTTCATCATCATACTAGGTAACATCGGCAGTGAGACTCTGGCTGAAGCACTGGTGGCATGGCCCGCTTTCCATTTATGTGTTTAGGTTTCCTTGGGTTGGCGATGTCATTTCATATGCTGACATCATTTCCTGCCCCCCCCCCCCCAAAGTGGGTGGTAAATAGGATCCAAGTTAATGTGTTTGATGATAGGTTGGATGCTATGCTTCAAGGAATTGTTTGTTTGGCTTGTCCTAGGATGGATGTGTTGTCCTAGTCGAAGTGGTGTCCTTCCTCATCTGTATGTAAGGATACTAGTGAGAGTGGATCATATCATTTTGTGGCCAGTTGATATTCACGTATCCTAATAGCTAGTTTTCTGCCTGTTTGTTACAGTTCTTGCACGGTAATTTGTAAATGACATTAGTTTTCCTTGTTGTCTGTATAGGGTCCTTCATGTTCATTAGCTGCTGTTTTAGTGTGTTGGTGGGTTTGTGGGCTACCAAGATATCTGAGGCTTTCTCCTCGCCACTGCCCCCCCCTCCCCACCACACCCCCTCCGACTATCCCTCCCCTCCCCACCCCCAAACACCCCCTCCCCACTCCCCCACCCCCAAACACCCTGCCTCACCCCCCTCCCCCACCCCCAAACACCCTGCCTCACCCCCCTCACCTCCGCACCCCCTCCCCAATCACCTCCACCTCTGCCCCACCACTCCACCACACCCACCCACCTCTGCATCCCCTGGTTCCACCCCCCCAGCCCTTCCCTCACCTCCGCCCCGACCCGACCCACCCCACCCCACCCTCCTCACCTTTGCCCCCGCCCCACCTCCACCCCCTGCCGTCCTCATCTCTGCCCCCTCCCCACCTTCCGCCCCCTCCCCTGTCCCCCTTCCCACCCGCCCCGCCTCCCCTTCCCCTCCACACTCTCCCCTCTTCCTTACCCCCCCGAGTCGGGCCTCACTTTGTCACTCCTCCTCTGTCATTAACACAGTGCCGGAGCTCACGGTGCGGATGTGAGTACCCCCTCCCTCCGCCGGGGTGGGCTGGGGGCGAGTTACCCACCTGACCCTCTCCTCTGGTTATCTTGCTGTTGGGGTTGAGATCGCGGGCTTCTGTCCGTCTTCACTTCCCGAGGCTCCACCGCCCCTCGACGGCCTTCCCAACAACTGGACAGCGGATTGGCCAGACCTCACCGCCTCCTGTATCGCTATTGGTGGAGGCGAGCCCGGCCGCCGAACACCGCCCGCCGCGATTGGGTGGAAGCGCCCGGAGCCGACCTTGGATCCCGGCTGCCATGGCAACCGGCGGCCGCGGGCTGGTCCCGCAGGGCCCTCTGGGAGGTGTAGTCTTTTGCATACTTCCGGTACCTGTTGTTGGAGGTGAGATACTGTCTTCAGGAGCGAGTATCGATGTCAAACACTAACTCTGTTTGTTTACACCGGATGTTCCCTGCAGTTGCGTATTGTTTCTAAATGAAATTTGAGATCACCAGCCTCTTGCAGTCTTTATTCTTCTCATTAAAAGGCTGAAATGAGCGAGCTGTCTGTCCCCAGTGGGGCCTTTACTGAGTAGGCCCTCCCTGGAGCCTGGACACCGAGTGAAAATGGCCACTGTAGAAGATACCAGCCCCAGGGATTCACCATGGGATTCTCCCCCCCCCCCGAGAGTGTCTCCTCCTCCCCACCCCATTCCCCCAAGCAAAATGTCCCCCAGAAACTGCCTCTCAAAGCCCACCGTCAAACAAAGCACATGAAGGGTTGACAAAACAGAAATGGCTTGAAAAAACAAAGAAGAGTAGCTGGACCCAAAACCAGTCACTTTGCTACTCTTCTCCATGGACGCTGCCAGACCCGCTCCATCAGTTTCTGGTTTTACTTCTGACCACCAGCATCTGCAGTTCTTTTTTTGTAATCATTAAGCATTGCCAACCATGCCGGGATCCGTGTGATGCCCCGGCTGCTCTGCACTCACTCAATAAAGTGGACAGGGGTGTGTGGTCACTTGGGTACCAAAGGCTCACATTTTCATCACAGGGCTGTGGCTGCATGTCTCATCATTCGAACACCTCAGGCACCCCAGCACATGCTGGATGGTTCACCAATTGCACGTGGTTTTACACCTGAAACTTCTTGACCAAAGAGCAAATGACCCCTGAGCCAAGACATCCAAGTAAAGCGCAGTGGGCCACTGTAAATAGGGTGGATGTTCAAGTGACCAGAGTTGAACCACATTGGCTGGATCAGGAGAGTGCTCTGCAATCTTGGTTACAAACCACATCTCAGCTCATCTGACTGTAACCTCAAATCCACATTTCCCCCATATCAGTGATAATCTTTCACCTCCTTCCTTGACAAGAATTTATCTATGCCTGAAAAATATTCAATGGCCCTGGCTTTGACTGTCTTTAAAGGAAAAGAGGGTCAAAGAGAAATCTCGGGTGATTTAGAAAGCATATGAAATACTTGCCTTTATTAGCCAAGAAATTAAACACAAAAACAAGGTGGTTATGGTGGAGCTGTATATAGCCTTAGTTCAGCTACAGTTGGAATACTGTGAGCAGTTCTGATCACGACAGTATAGGAAGGATGTAATTGAATTAGAGAGGATGCAGAGGAGATTCACCAGGGATGGGTGGAGGAGTGATTGAGACATGAAGTGAGGTTAGATAGGCTCGAGCTATTTTTTAGAGTATAGAAGGCTTGAGGGGAGTGTGGGATTTGATTGAGATGTACAAAGTTCAGAGGGGTATAGATAGGGAGAAACTTTACCCCTTAGTAAAAGGATCAATAACTAAGAAACTAAGTTTTTAGATAAGAAGCAGGAGATTTTGAGTGAATTTGAGGGAAAAATTTAGAGAGTAAAGACAGGAGTCCTGAAGACATTTAAGAAATATTTAGATGAGAACTTAAAATGCCAAAACAGACAAGGCTACAAGCCAAGTGTTGGGAAATGGGGTTAGATAGATGATTGATGTAGGCCTAATTGGCCAACAGGTCTTTAACCATTTAGTAAAAGCTTTATAACTCTATAGGGTTACTTGGAACATGTCCAAGTCTAATTTACAATCCTATTCATTTATTGTCACTCCCCCATGCCTCAAAATTCAGACAATAAAGCAGCAGCCATTTCATTTGGTCAATGGTATGTTCCAAAAAGTTTAAGCGAATTGTTAACCTCCCAGAAGTTAATTTATTACGTTCACTGTACAGGCAGCAAGGTGCCTGCAGTCAGATGTTTCCCGCCCAAATTGGCAAATGCCGTCACCATGTCACATGATCAGGCTCTTTCTTAAAGCGGCAGTCCAACATACAGAAAAGCAATATCCCTCCACTTTTACATTAGAGGTTCCTGGAATGTAAGAATTCATAATATTTCCAAAATAGGTAATTTCAGAGTTCATTGATTCCTGTATGGCTTTTGGTGCAGCCCAGGCTTTCGTTTATTCTTCTTGCTGGCTTTAACTTGTTATTTTAGGTATACTAGGAACACCATCTGTTGTTATCTTTTCCCAAGACAACTGAATGTTCAGAGGTTCACAAAATGCCTCATTAATCTCCACTGAGTCCCTCAGATATTCCAGTTACTGCTCTGTCCTCAGGTATATCTGGGTTTTTGTTGGCACAGTTAATAGTGGATCTTCAACTAATGTTCTCCCTGGCATATTAATCTCATTGCCAAGTTGATCTGCACATCTCCATACTACATCGTCTCAGTTGTCCAGTGTAGGAGAGTGTAATCTGTGCTATAATAATGGTATAATGCTAACACTTCTTGATATTTTTTGGAAAACGTGGCATTTGGCCTTGTTTTCTCATTGGAAAACCTGATTCTATTGTTTCCTGTCAACAATGTCTATTGTCAGGAGTGGTTTCACCAAATCAAATGCTATGTGAAATTGACAATTTACCATGAGCAATACCGAAACTACGAAGTGTCGAGTGGGTTATGTTCCAGTATGTTAACAAAAATTAGCTGAATCTTTTGGATAGTGATCTTGTTCTTGAATTACCTTTAACAAACAAACCTTTGCAAAACCATTTGTGGCTGAGTGATAAGGAGTTGATCGGATATGTTGATTTCCATTCAGCTTCAGTCCATAAACACTTGTCATTTAAACTGTCGTCCATTATCACTAACAAGTTGTTCTGGGGATCCAAATCTCACAAAGATCTACCCCATCTTTCTATGGTTTTCTCTAAAGATGTTATCTTCATTATGGCAACTTAAGGCTACCTAATATATGGGTCAACCATGATGAAAAATATTCACCTTTCAAAAAAGGTCCAGCATAATCAACATAGATTCTTTGCTATGGCCTTGCTGGCAATTCCCATGGGAATTTTCATGGTATTAATGGAGGTAGGTTGTTTACCCTTTCACAACTTACACATATTCCCATCTCCTCCTCAATTTTGGAGTCAAGCCCTGACCACCAAAAATAGCTTCTGGCTATCAACTTCATTTTGACAATGCCACAACCACCTTTATACAGTTGATTTAACACGCGTTTCCTTACTGTGGTGAATGACGACCCTCATTCCCCAGAGGAGATATCCTGCTTGTATAGATAGTTCTAGCCACCATGCAACTGTATGGCTTCAGATCTGGGATTGTTCCTATGATCTTTTCACAAAGTACCATGTCTATCATTTTTGATAATATTCAACCCATTTCCAATGTCTTTCCTAACTTGTCCTGTCATGACCAAAGTGTTCTCTACTTATTTGAAGTAGAAAATGTCTAAATTAGGGCTGTTTATAGTCAACTTGCTTGGCAAAGGTAACATAGAGAGCCCATCAACATTCCCACATGAATTGCAATAAAACAAAGAACTGCAGAGGCTGGAGGTCTGAAACAAAATCAGAAATTGCTGAAGGGACTCAGCAGGCCTGGCAGTATCGCTGGGAAGAAAGCAATGTTAACATTTAGAGTCCTGTGAATCTTCATCAAAACCCATGTAAATTGGGTCACCGTTACTTAATTGTATAAACGTGAGCTGATAGCAACAACAACCAGCTCTGGATTTGGCTGGCTGCTAGAAAAGGTATCTGTGTATGAGATACTGTTGCCTGTGGTCTGTTGGTAGGTAAATTCCCGCCATGCAGCCATTGTTGGAAATGATCTAATATCAAAACGATTTCTCTATCTGTGCATTTTCCATTTCTGCTTCATTTAATGATTTTGATGCAAAAGCTATTGGTTTCTCTTCACCATTGGGTAATATGTGAGAAACAACTGCTCCCTCTCCATATAGTCATTCATTACATGCTCGTTGCAACAGTAACTTTGGGTCAAAATGGGTCAGGACTTTGACTTTAATAAAGCCTATTTGGCTTGTTTAAAGGCCCTTTCACATTGATCTTCTCCTTTCCAATTCCAGTTCTGTCATAATAAATTGTGCAACTGCATGAGAATGGGTGCAAGATTTGGGACTAACTTGCTGTAGTCATTTAGCAGATTAAAGAAGGTCTTTTTCGTTTCTTCCTGTAACTAAAATATTCTCCAGGTAACACTGGGCTACTTCCAATCCACTTAAAGTCTGATCCATGTCATGTTGGAATAGCGCAGGTGATCCCAAATGGAAGTCTCTTGTGTTTGAATAGTCCTTTATATTTTACAATCAGCCAATATTTCTGTGACTCAGGATTTACATTCATATGGAGATAGTCTTGACTAAGGTCAATTTTACTGAAAAGCTGACCTCCAGCTTGATCACCAAATAATAGGTCATCGGTTAAAGGTAAAGGTATTGCTCAGTACATATAACCAGATTAATAGTGACCTTAAAATCACTGCAGATGTGTACCAATTTATATCAGCCCAGTATGTATGTTATTCAGGTTTATTTCCTGTTCAGTGCGCCCTGTTTGGCTGCAGTTTCTGCATCTAGCTTCTTTATACCAGCAATTTGCTGCTATGTGACCTGCTTGTCCACACCAGTGGTAATTTTGAGTCTGTATTGGTACTTATCTCTCAGCCACCATTTTGCAAACTCTCATACCAGAGCTGCTGAGCTTCCTTGGCTGCTAGCTCCACCAAGATTGCTATTTCTGGTGCTTTAACTCTAGGTCCCTTTCCATCAGTAATCTTTTCTGGATTGTTTCATACATTAGACCAGCAGTGTGTGTCTGCTACTTTCTTTAAAGTTGCTACAAACTAGGAGTTAGATTCACCATCATGCTGGCAGCATTTGGGGAATCTGTTGGTGAAAAATGATTCTGTAGGATTCTGACAACTTCATCACAAGTTTTGGAACCTGACTTCTCTGATTATACCAGACTCCTCAGAAGGTTAAACCCCTCCCCCCCCCACCCCACCCCATTAATGTGCAGGCACTGTATCTGCTTCAATTTTCTTGGCTTGAACAAATTAAGAGAGTCTCTCTGTGAAGGACTTACACATCTTTTGTATTTTCATGATATTGTATTCTGGCACTGAACTTTCCTGCCATTGTCTTTTTAAGTGGGAAGGCTATGATGTTGCTCATCCTCCCCGTGTCTGCATGGATTTCCTCCGGGTGCTCCTGTTTCCTCCTACAATCCAAAGATGTGCAGATCAGGTGAATTGGCCATGCTAAATTGTCCACAGTGTTAGGTGCATTAGTCAGAGAGAAATGGGTATGGGTGGGTTGCTCTTCGGAGGGTTGGTGTGGACTTGTTGGGCCGAAGGGCCTGTTTCCACACTGTAGGGAATCCAATCTAAAAAAAAAGTTGTTAAGACACACCAATGAACGGTACTGTCTCATTAAGTACTTTTAAGTATCAATGGTAGCCATGATGAGGTGCTGGTTTTGAACTGGGGTGGACAAAATTAAAAATCACACAACACCAGGTATTAGTCCAACAGGTTTATTTGAAAGTACCATCTTTCAGAGTGCTGCTCCTTCATCGGGTAGCTAGTGGGGGAGGATCATACGACACAGAATTTATAGTAAAAGGTCATAGTGTCATACAACTGATGCGATGTATTGAACAAACCTAGATTGCTGTTAAGTCTTTAATCACTTAGAATCTGGATGCAGGTTTCATTGATTAGTATATAAATCCCAGAACTTGTTCCACGTCACAGTCCCGAGATAACTTAAAGTATTATCAGTATAAACAAAGGTGACATCTCAGCTCAATCAATGCATTAAAGGTGTGAGGTTAGACTCTGTCTGTATCATAATCTTGAGTCAGACTGATTCTATTTCCAAAGTAGGAATTTATAAAAAGTCACATTGACTGACTTCCTACAGATTATGTGCTTTTTGAATAAAATAGAATGTATCTGCAAATACATTTAACTCAGAATTGTATAGAGAGGAGTTGATAGAACACTGAGGGAGTTGAGAGGTCAACATTTGTAACACTTCACTAATTAAATAAACAAACTATCAAGAAAAAGGTTTTATACTTTCAGGTAGAATACTTCAACATTGGTTGCTTAAGAACCGTGTGAAAACTGGACGATTTTATAATCTTCCTTATTTGATTAAAATTAAATAAAACATTTCCTTGACAAGTCTTTAGATGGTACTTTGGAACAGTGAGGGTTCAGTCTAGTTACTGGCTTCACACCCCACTCTATCCTGCACTTCAAGCAACTCTTGACTCCAACTTAGATTCACCTGAACCACTCACAGTCTAAACTCACCGATCTGAAATTTGGAAATATCTGGGATCCAGCATCAGTCCCAAGGTTGAGGTCTGGCATGGGATTTGTTTATCAGACTAGTTCAGCAGAAGAGCCAGTAGCAAAGAAATGTGACAAGAAAAGTAACCATTCAGAGAGAGAGAACTGTGACAATATGCAGAACATCTAACACTTTGTTGAGTAAAAAATCTTAAAACATCTGGTATTCCAAGTATTAATGAAGGATGACACTGTTTGGTTTTCCAGACCAAATCAGATTGGGATCTTTCAGAGTAATGTGGCAATAGTTTTTTGCTTCTTTTCATTTCTCCTTAATGTCTCTTTCAGTACCTCATTAGCTTTGTGTGTTCAGACAAGGGCGAGTGTGTTTTTTGATAGGAAAAGCTCAGCAGGTCTGGCAGCATCTGTGGAGAGAAATCCGAGTTAATATTTTGGGTCAAGTGACCCTCAGAACTCCGAGAACTTCCTTAGTTCTTAAGCAGAGTCACTCAACCCAAAAATTAACACTGATTTCTCTCTCCACAGATGCTGCCAGACCTGCTGAGCTTTTCCAGAAATTTCTATTTTTATCTTTTATTTACAGCATCCACTGTTCTTTTTGGTTTTTATGATAGATATATTCAATTTTAAACCGATTACGACATTGTGATGATTCCTCGACCAGTTTTAGCTACCGAAATTAAACTGTAAGCTGTTACCCATGACATGTATTAATCTATTGAATGTGAAAAACTGGCCAAAAGATATTTTCTTATATTCTTTAAGTAGTTTCACAGTTTAGAGAGAACATTCCTTCCAATCATATACCATTGTGCCATCACATCTGCTGGGTTTGTCCAGTCAATGGGACAGGACATATCCAGGGATGGTGATGATAGTATCTTGGCCATTGCAAGATATGATATGATTCTTTAAACATTATGATTCTTTGTAAGGAATGATTTCTTCTTCAAGTGTCTGTGAACAGGGGCCTCAGGCAGCAGGAGTGCAGGAATCGCAGTCTTTGCAATAGACCAACAGATTTGAGTTTCTTTCACGTCAGTGGTTAGCACTGCTGCCTCACAGCACCAGAGACCCGGGTTCAATTCCACCCTCAGGCAACTGTCTGTGTGGAGTTCGCACATTCTCCCGTGTCTGTATGGGGTTCCACCTGGGTACTCCAATTTCCTCCCTCAGTCCAAAGATGTGCAGGTTAGGTGGATTGGCTGTCCTA
The DNA here is from genome assembly GCF_020745735.1 of Hemiscyllium ocellatum. NCBI lineage: Eukaryota > Metazoa > Chordata > Chondrichthyes > Orectolobiformes > Hemiscylliidae > Hemiscyllium > Hemiscyllium ocellatum. Next base: position 80,719,245 of record NC_083413.1, read on the forward strand.
AATTGCCCATAGTATCCAGAGATGTATAGACTAGGTGGATTAGCCATGGGAAATACAGAGTTACAGAGATATGTCAGAAGAGTGGGTTGGATGGGATGCTCTTCAGAGGGTTGATGAGGACCCGATGGACCAAATCACCTGCTACAACACTGTAGGGATTCTATAATTCTTATTTGGATGAAGATGAGGTCTACAGGGTAAATGAGCAAACTGGCCATGGCACCATGGTCCAGGAAGCTATTCAAATGGGGCATAGGGAGGGCAGAGGAGTGAATAGGAATATAATGACAGTGTAGTGAGGAAGATTGACACTGTTCTTTGCAGAAAAGAGGCTGACTCCACCTGACTGTGTTGCCTGCCCAATGCCAGAGTTTGGGGCACCTGCTCAGGGCTGGAGAGGAACTTGCAATGGGATGGTCCATATAAGTACCGGTGGCACAAGCAGGACAAGAAGAAAGGTCTACATAGTTAGTAATGAGAAGCAAGCCACTAATTGAAACAGAACGTCAAAAGTAGTAATCTTTGGATAATTATCTGAGCCATGTGCAAATTGGCAAAGGGAAAATGAGACTAGAGAAATAAATGTGTCGCTTACACACTGACTTACCAGAACTGGGGAATGGGATATGGACCATTAGAATGATCTACACTTGCGCAATAAAAGAACACATGGAACTGCTGATGCTGGAGGTCAGAAACAAATACAGAAAGATCTGGAGAAACTCAGCAGATCTGGCAGTATTTGTGGAGAAGAACGCAGAGTTAATGTTTTGAGTTCAATGCCTCTTCGTCAGAATGGAAACCAACTGGGAAATGGTAGATAATATGCTGATTGGTGGTGGAGTTGGAGCAAATTGGTGTTCGGGTCAGGGGTTTGGGATTGGGAAGCTTGAGTCATGCTAGGACCTATACTCTAGCAAATCAAATGATGGGAGAAGTGGAGAGGATTGTATGCAAAACATTGAGGCTAGTATTCCACGTGGGACGGTGTGGAAATCAAAAAGTAGAGTGAAATAGATATCGGGAATAGTACAGAAAATGACAAACCATGACAGGAAGGAATGGAAGGTATAAATATGAGAGTAAATTATATTGTTGCCTGAGGATGCAAAGGCCTGTGTTGTATTATCACTGGACTGTTAATCCAGAGACCCAGGTAATGTTCTGGGGACCTGGGTTCAAATCCATGGCAAAAGGTAGAATTTGAATTCAATAAATATCTGGAATTAAGAATCTAATTACTACTATAAATCCATTGTCAATTGTTGGAAAATCCCATCTGTTCACTAAAGTCCTTTCAGGAAGGAAACTGCCATCCATACCTGGTCTGGCCTACATGTGACCCCAGACCCACAACAAAGTGGCCCTCTGGGCCATTAGGGATGGGCAATAAATGTTGTGTTAGATCCTGTTAAAGAGAGAAAAAAAACAACAAAAATAATAATCAGTAGAAAAATAAATAAAAACGAAGGGCTTAGTACCTGAATGCACACTGCTTTCAAACCAATAAACTGAGAATGCAAATAGAAATAGGTACGACCTCATAGCCTTTACAGAGACTTAACTATATGACATGGATTGGGACCCAAATATTGAAGGGTACAGCATATTTAGGCAACACAGAAATCTAAGAAAAGGTGGAGGGTGGCTTTGTTAGTCAATGATGGTGTTAATACAATAGAGAGGTAAGAATTAGGTTCAGGCAACTGAGATATAGAAACAGTTTGTGTAGCAGTGAGAAATGACAAAGGCAAGAAGCCACTTGCGGGAGTATCAATAGACACCCTTAATCGTATCCATATTCCATTCCATCTGTCACAATGTTACCCACTCAGTTAGTTTGATTATATGTTGTTGAAAAGACAGACGAGTTGTCCAAGCCTTTAAATTTACACCCATTAGGACAAGTGCACAAATGCTAACTATCAAACAGTCAACACAATTTGATACTACAGGAGAAATGGATACTGAATGATCAGCAAGTCAACTCTCATTGGCCAAAGGATTGCCTTGGAGAATGCAACTGGAACTATAGACGCCTCAACCTCCTGGGTAATTCAAAACGGGGCAAGGCTTGAACATGTTCCTTTTTTTGCAGAAAACAGGTTCTTGTGTCTGAAATCTAGATTAGAGTGGGGTTTGAAAAGCACAGCAGGTCAGACAGCATCTGAGGAGCAGGAAAATTGACGTTTCGGGCAAAAGCCCTTCATCAGGAATGCGCTTGCCACATTTGGCCACATAATGAGCTTGACTGACTAAATTGGATTGGGATATCTGGTGGCCATGGACAGGTTGGACCAAAGGGTCTGTTTCTGTGCTGTCCATCTCTATGACTCTAATAGCACACTTGGGATTGCTCAGCAAGTGCTGCCCAACTGTGGACTCACATCAAACAGTAGGTGTTTAGTTTTGTAGTTTGCACGTATAGGCTGTAAGTTGTTAGAAATAGCCAAAGGAATATGTTATTGATCTGATCAGCCAATTGGTCTTTGTATCTGGCATAGCCCTAGCGCTGAAATTGATAACAACATTGCTGAATGTGTGGTGGGCAGAAGATCATTTTGAACTGATGGCAACATGTTTGAACAATAGGTTAAGTAAGTCAAATAAAAACCAAAAGAATTGCGGATGCTGGAAATTAGAAACAAAAATTGCTAGAAAAGCTCAGAAGGTCTGGCAGGATCTGTGGAGAGAAATCAGAGTTAACATTTCAGTCCAGTGACTCTTCCTCGGAACTGATGGTAGCGAGGAAAAAGTTTTTTTTATGCAGAAGATTGCGTGGAGGGCGGGTATAAGGAGTAAACAATAGAAGGAGATGGAGTCCAATGAGAGAGAAGAACAGTTGGACAAACGATAGAGTGGTTAACAATCAGCCTGGGAGAATGGATAGCTATTAATGGGGTCAATTAGTGGCTAACAATGGGTAATGTGTGTAATAGCAGACCACATGATAACAAGGCCTGCTGGATGGCGGGGGGAGGTTGGAGTAAGCATGTGGGAGAAGGTGCCTGAAGCCCAAAAATTATTGAACTCGATATTGAGTTTAGAAGGCTATAGAGTTCCCAAGCAGAAAATGAGGTGCTGATCTTCAGCTTACGCTTAGCTTTTCTTGAGCACTGCAGCAAGCCTGAGACAGTGATGTTGGTCAGGGCACACAGTGGTGTGTTGAAGTAGCAGGCATTGGGAGCACACAGTCGTTTTGCGGGACAGTACATACTTTGTTACCCCAAATGTAAAGGGGACCACATTGTGAGCAGCAAATGCAGTAGACTAGATTGAGGTTGAGTAGGCTGTTTTGCAAGCAGTGGCTATTTTCATTACAGGCCCAAATGGTTTTGCTGGTGGTTCCAGCTCTAATTTCAGATGTGCTACTTAACCATGTTTTCCCTATTGTCCCTTCCCACCCCCTTTCTGGTTTCATTGGCCTCTCCCACACCCTTTCTCCTCACCTTACCTCATACCAAACAGTTGGATTGAATTTATTGTCATGTGTACCAAAGCACAGTGAAAAACTTTGTCTTGCAAACAACACAGGCAGATTACAGAGTTAAGTAGCATAGATAAGTGACTAATAGGTACAGAGTGGCAAAAACAAAAACACAGGTACAGGTGAATGTTAAGAGTATGTGAGTCCATTCAGTATTCTAACAACAGTAGGGTAGAAACTGTTTCGAAACCAACTGGTGCGTGTTCAGGCTCCTGTACCTTCTCCCCGATGGTAGAGGTTGTAAAAAACATTGCCAGTGTGGGATGAATCTTTGAGAATGCTGGTGGCCTTTCCTTGACAGCGGGCTGGTAGATGGATTCTATAGATGGGAAGTTGGCCTTTGTGATTGTCCGGGCCAAGTTCACCACTCTCTGTAACCATCTCCGATCTTGAATGGTACAGGTGCCATACCAGGTAGTGATACATCCAGACAGAATGCTCTCGATGGCACACCTGTAAAAGTTGGCAAGGATATTCGCCGTCATGCCAAATTTCCTCAGCTGCCTGAGGAAAAAAAGACATTGTTGGGCCTTTGTGACCAGTGCGTCCACATGAAGAGTCCAAGAAAGCTTTTTGTGGATGACCACTCCCAGGAGCTTGACACTCTCCACTCATTCCACCTCTGTGCTGTTAATGTGTAGGTGGGTATGAGTAACATCCTGCTGAAAGTCAGTAATGAGTTCCTTAGTTTTGTCGGCATTGAGAGCTAGGTTGTTCTCTGTGCACCATTTGTCCAGGTCTCCCACCTCCCATCTGTAGTTTGTTTCATTGCCATCTGAGATTCGACTGACCATGGTGGTGTCATCAATGAACTTGTAAATGGCATTAGTCTGGTATTTGGTGACTCAGTCATGGGTATACAGTGAGTATAGTAGGGGGCTGAGTACGCACCTCTGGGGGCTCCAATGTTGAGTGTTAATGACAATGAAATATTGTCTTCAATCTTCACTGATTGTGGTTTGTGGGTCAGGAAACTGAGAGTCTAGCTGCAGAGAGTGGGGCTTAGTCCGAGATCACTAAATTTAGTAATCAGTCTCAAGGGCATAATAGTGTTGAAGGCTGAATTGTAGTCAATGGGTAGGATTCTTACATAGCTGTTCTTGGTGTCAAGATGTTCTAAGGAGGAGTGAAGGGCAAGTGATATGGCATCTGATATGGATCTGTTGGTCCGATAGGCAAATTGGAGTGGGTCAAGAGTAGTGGGGAGGCTGGAGTTGATTAATGCTATGACCAGCTTTTCAAAGCACTTCATGACCACTGAAGTTAGGGCTAGTGGGCAGTAGTCATTCAGACATGCTGCATGAGACTTCTTAGGCTCAGGGATGATGTTGGTCCTCTTGAATCAGGCAGGGACAGTGGCCTGCTGCAGGGAGAGGTTGAAGGTGTCCGAGAAGACCTCTGCCAGTTGATCTGCGCATGCCCTGAGTGCACGGCTTGGTACTCCGTCTGGTCCCATCGCTTTCCTTGGATTCACACGAAGGAAAACTGATCTGACCTCTGATGCAGTGACTGTTGGAACAGGTTCGTCAGGACTTGTTGGAATAGGTGTTACCTCTCCGCCGAAATGCTGCTCAAAGCAAGCATAGAAGAGACGGTCTGGGAGGGATGTGTCATCGTCTGCTATCTTGCACTGTCTCTTTTTAGAACCTGTGATGTCATTCAGTCCTTGCCATAGTCACTGGGTGTCTGTCTGGGTCTCTAGTTTGGATCAGTATTGGTCCTTGGCTGTCTTAATGGCTCTGCGAAGGTCATACTTGGATTCCTTATATTTGAGTGGGTCTCCTGATCTGAAGGCCTCATGCTTGGTTTTTAGCAGGTTCTGTATGTCCTTATTCATCCAGGGTTTCCTGTTGGGGAACACCCGGATTGACTTCCTCGGTACGCAGTCCTCCACACACTTGCTGATAAAGTCTGTGACAGTGGTAGCGTACTCACCTGTGGACTATTTGAACACGGCCCAATCAGCCAATTCCAGACAGAGTTGATCCTCTGCCTCCTCCGACCAGCACTGGACCTGTATCCACGAGGGCCGTTTCTCCAGCTTGAGCTTTTGCATGTAAGCTGGGAGAAAAAACACGGCATTGTGGTCGGAGTTCCCGAAATGAGGGCGGGGGATGGAGCGGTAGGCATCCATCACAGTGGTGTACCAGTGCTCTAAAATGTTCGGGTCCCTGGTGGAGCAGGTAATCAACTGACTTTCAGAAGGATCTGTATGTGGAAATGTTTACTGAGCAGGGCAACCATTGCTGACAGATGACGTGGGGAACACCAGGGATCCGTGAGGGAAGTTTCAATTGTATTCTTTCACCTAGCTCCCAGATCTTCCTGCCACTGCTTCGGAGAGCTTTAGTTCAAAGGCAGGATAATGTGGCAAATGCATTAATTGAAAGCATAAGTAGCACTGCCACTTAAATAGAAAAAACTGACCATCCATCACCTGGTCTGCCAAGTTATGCTCTGCACACCCACAGCTTCACTCGACTGAGTAAATCAAGTTCAGAATTCAATGCAGCACGTTTTAGAGAAACCACATAAAATCACATCAGCTTCTCTACAGGAGACAAAAACATTGGCTCCCAGAAGGAAAACCCAGGTACTGGCATTAGTGTAAAATCAGCCTGCTGTGATATGTTGTGCACTGTTATATAATTCATGAATAATGGGTCATAGCACAGGTAATGCTAGTCAGGATGCCTGATGCCAGTTGGTCATCTGTCATTATGGTCATAGATTTAGCAGTCATGGCACCCATATGCATTAATGAGTGTGGTGCTCTATAATATAGGTAGTTGCCCAAATAGGATTTATTAGGTCAGTTGTGAAGAACTAAAATGAAAATTGCATATGGAAAAGCTCCTGAGGCTGGCAGGGGCCCCTGGTGCTTGTGTGGGTGAGGGCCCACAGCCATCTTATTGGCAACATCAATTGAAGCACTCATTGAAGATTCTGAAACCTATTTTATTGGAAATCTAAATCATAACAGCGTACACCACTCTATGAAAATGGCAACACTTAAAAAAAAAGACATTAATAAAAATGCAGAGTCCCTCCCTCCTCTTCACTGTGACACCGACTCTTGTGCTAGGCTGCTTTTTCTCGTTCTGTTTAGGTCCATGATCTTCTCTGATATATAACCATGGACCCGGGCTTGCTCCTTACAGACCCCTTCAGTACTCATCCCCTTAGATCTGAGGTAGTGGCCGTAGCAAGCTGAAGATAGGGAAGAAAAGGGGGGGGAATATAATTAATGAAGTCATAGTACTGCAGTGTGAATTAAATAATATTTTACAGAAAGGGTTTACAACAGGGATATAATGACACCTTACAAGCTAATACAATAAGACACATTTTGACAGGTGTGAACCTGGAACACCATCAGAAATGATTGGAGGGGAACCTTGTACACCCCAAAGCCTATATCAGCCCTTGGCAGCAGACTAGAGAATTTAAACAGATTTCTGTGCACAGGTTAAGAGAAAGGACAGAGATTTCTGGTCATTGTACAGGAATGAAATGAAAACAATGACGGCAGAGAGTCTGAAGAAGCCATTCCAGACTTGAAATATTTACTGTTTCTCTCTCCACAGATACTACCAGACCTACTGAGTTTCTCCAGCTATTCTCTGTTTGGTTTAGATTTCCAGCATCTGCGGTAGTTTGTTTTTTTTAAAAAATACATTTTTATTTATTTCAATATTACAACAATACAAAACAATATAATCAAAACAGTACAAGGAAAGTACAATAAAAAAACCAAACTACACTCGTGTACAAACATACAAATCTATATACAAAAAACTAAATATGTAAATAAATAATAACAACTAACTAATGAATAATAATAATAATAATAATGTAGCTCAATGAGACAAAACAGTAGTTCTCAGCCATCAAGAGCATTAATTTACACATATCCATACATTCGCAGTTCCCCCTCTCTTGGTATTAAACTCTTAAAACCCAATCATTACAGCTATATAACAGATCTGTGTCCAGGTAGTCGAAAAAGGACTGCCATGTCTTATTAGATTAGATTAGACTTACAGTGTGGAAACAGGCCCTTCGGCCCAACAAGTACACACCGACCCGCCGAAGCGCAACCCACCCATACCCCTACATTTACCCCTTACCTAACACTACGGGCAATTTAGCTTGGCCAATTCACCTGACCCGCACATCTTTGTGACTGTGGGAGGAAACCGGAGCACCCGGAGGAAACCCACGCAGACACAGGGAGAACGTGCAAACTCCACACAGTCAGTCGCCTGAGTCGGGAATTGAACCCGGGTCTACAGGCGCTGTGAGGCAGCAGTGCTAACCACTGTGCCACCGTGCCGCCCATAAAATTCTCAATCTTATGATGCACCATTGCTTGTAAGAAAATCCAAAGGGATATGCTCGACAACTGTCTTATGCCAACCCGACAAACTCAAAGGATTTTTAGACACCCAATCTAATAGAATATTCTTTCTTGTGCAAAAAGTAAGGATGTTGAAAAGTTTTTTTCCTTATGCGCATTTACAGGGAAGAAGAAAAATCGAGTCCACCTCCTCCCTCGTCCCAAAGATCCTCTCTATTGCACCTACCACAGCGCTCCAGTACATTCGGAGCCTGCAGCAGGACCAGGGACAATGAGTGAGAATGCCCGCACTCACTTTGCACTTGGGACATGTCGAAGATACTCCTGGTTTAAATTTTGATAAACTATCTGGAGTCAAGTGGACTCTGTGGAGAATCTTCAACTGTAAAGCATGGGTCTGATTGCAAATTGAGATCTTTCTTGCATTCTCCTAAATAGCTTGCATGTCTCCGAGGGGATCTCGACACCCAACTCTCTCTCCCACACCCTGCAAAGCTGTTCAATCTCACCCCCCCCACCCCCCAAAAAACAGATGATAAAGAGTGCTGACAGAAAGCGTGTTCTTAGCATTGAGCACCCCCTTCTCTATGTCAGATCTGTACAGATCGGTTGAAAGTGTTGTCCTTTTTTGAATGAAATCCCTAATTTGAAAAAAAAAGGAGATCCCTGCTAGATAGCTTGTATTTCCGTGCTAACTGGTCAAATGCCATCATTGTGTTCCCCTCAAATAAATCACCCATGCAAGACACACTCCTAGCTGTATCGAGAGAGTGTTACTGGAAAAGCACAGCAGGTCAGGCAGCATCCAAGGAGCAGGAGAATCGATGGTTCGGGCATAAGCCCTTCAGCTGCCCAAATTTAAACTCAGAGTCCACCATCCCTGTTGAAAACCTGGCACACTCACTATAGCTGAAAAAAAAATGTTTTGGCAATATTGCCTGCAATCTGCCACACGGCCCTCCATGCTTTAACAGTTTTAATAACTATTGGGTTGTGGCAATATTCCTTAACTGTCGTCATTTTGTCCAGGAACAGCACGAGAAGTTTCAATATCTAATCATATTGAAAGAGGGTCCCTACAAGCCCAGTCACTCACATAAGATAAAAGCGAGCTTAGATGATAGTTTTTAATGTCCAGGAGATCCACTCCCTCCAGTCCTTGAGTTTAGCTAAGTTAATAAGGGGCTGCTTACAATGCCAGATAAAAGCTGAACCAGCCGCTCAGTTTCCTGAACATTTGCCTAGTGAAAATCAGGGGGAGCACTCACATAGGGTACAATAGATGGGGGAGAATGTTCATTTTAATGAGGGCTATCCGACCTAACCAAGTAACCGGAACCACCTCCCATCTGCGAAGATCTTGTTTGATTTTGTCAAATAAATGAACAAAATTAGGTTTAAAGAGCTGATCAAAAACTTGAGTAATGAATATGCTCAAATAAAGAAAGCCCCCTGTGACCAATTAAAAGGGAATAGAGATTCGCCCTCAAAACCTAGAACTTTCGTGAGACCACCCATAGGCATAACCTCTGATTTTGCAAAACTGATCTTGTAACCCAAAAAGGTGCCAAACGAATTGCTACATTGTATCAGACGAGACACCAAAACTGCTGGATTTGACACAAAGACAGGGACGTCATCTGCATACAACAAAATCTTATATGATTTTGACCCCACTTCTGGAGCCAATATATTAGGATCCCTACAAATGGGCTCCACCAGCAGCTCGATCACCAATGTAAAAAGCATGGTGAAAGGGCACAGTCCTGTCGGCCGCCCCTAAAGATATTAAAATTGCTTGATCTCACACCATTGGTGAGAACCACGGTGAGAGGATAACTATAGAGAACCTTATAAAAGTTCCACCCAAGCCAAAGTGCTCTAGAGTATAAAAAAGGTACGGCCACTTGACCTGGTCAAATGCATTCTCTGCATTTAGAGAGATCACCAATCGCTTAAATTACAATAAGCAACTTCCGAACATTATTGGAGGAACAGTGCCCCTTTATAAATCCCGACTAGTCTTCTTTAATAATAGAAGGCAACAACACAGTTTCCAGCCTTAATGCAAGATGTTTTTTATGATTAGATTCCTTATAGTGTGGAAACAAGCCCTTCAACCCAACCAGTCCACACCGACCCTCCAAAGAGTAACCTACCCAGACCCATTTCCCTCTGACTAATGCACCTAATACTATCTAGCACGGCCAATTCATCTGATCTGCACATCTTTGGATTGTGGGAGGAAACCAGAGCAAACCCACGCAGACACGGGGAGCATGTGCAAACTCCACACAGACAGTCGCCTAAGGCTGGAATCGAACCTAGGGTCCTGGTGCTATGAGGCAGCAGTGCTAACCACTGAGCCACTGTGCCACCCAAGTTTTGGAAAAGATTTTAAAATCAACATTTAAAAGTGAAACGGGTCTACAGGCAGCACAGTCTACTGGGACTTTCCAGTTTTTAAGCAGGAGAGGTACTGGCCTCTCTTAGAGCTGGGGGGAGGGCGAGCATGACTGTATGAGCATTAAATGTGTTGAGCATCGGGGCTGACAATATGCTCGTAAATTCCTTATAAAATTCACTGGGAAATCCATCAGGACCAGACTCCTTTCCATTCTGAAGCTGCTACACAGCCTCCTGCACCTCTTGCTCTGATAAGGAGCATTGAGAAAACAACTCTTGTTCAGGGGGTTACACCTGGAAGCTCCAAATTCTTGATAAAAGACTCCATCCTAGCCCGCCCATCCTCACAAACTTCAGACTGGCAAAAATCTCTGAAATGCCGCATTGATCTTTTTAAAATCACAGGTTGGGTTTCCAGCAGATTCCCTAATCGACATAATAGACTGGGGGGAGCGGGGTGGGGGGTCACTCTTTTTCCTGGCAAGCACTTGCCTGGTTTGTCACCATGCTCAAACAAGCTTTTGTCTTGCAAAAGCAAGCTTCTTCTTTCCTGTCTGCGTGAGCGTGGAGTTCAATGCAGACCGAAGCACTTAGCCAACAAGGGCCTGTCAGAGTAAGCCTTCTCAGCTGCCTTCAACCATGCTTCAGGCAGACATTGCTGTTCACCCATCTGCCGCTCCCCACTGGTGGAATGGGAATGGACTAACCCTCTGGCATAAGCTTTAGCTGTTTCCCAAAGAACAGACAAAAAAACTAGCCAAACCTGAACTAATGTCTAGAAGTGCCCTGTATTCATTAGAGGAATACTCCACAAACTTACTATCCTTAAGGATTAAGGGATTCATTTACCAGTGCCTTAGACGCGCTACAGGATTTCCTTTTCCGAATTAGCGCCACGGAGAAGTCCTGGAAAAATATGATCCTACAGCCCTCATAAACTAAGGCCTTTAGATCCTTCCCCTGGACTCTGGAAGCTTTCATGATTCTCTGCTTTGTCTCTTATAATTGTGGAACGGCACCAGGATAGGGCAAGGATGTTGGTCCAGACCTGGCCTCCAAGCCGTGACCCAATGAGCCCTCTCAATCTTCAGACCTCCCATTCCAGCCTCCAAGTTAAGGAATTTCAGCAGCCAATCCTCAGTAAATTCCATTGGTTGCTCACCTTCCTTACTCTCCGGCAAACCAACCATCCAAATATTTTTCCTCCTGCCTCTGTTCTCATGATCAATCAACCCAGTCAAGCAAAGCACGGACCTGCATCTCCTGGGCCTAGATCCTATCCTTGGAGGAATCAGTCTCAGCTTCTACCACTGTGACCCTGCGTTGGACCTCGTCCGATCTTTTCCCTGAGGTCTCCCAGCTGCAGCTCGTCTTTCTGAAGCATCACAGAGATCAGGGCCAGCTTCTCCAATTTGCTTACCCAGCATCTCGCGAGATTTCGTGAGTTCCGATACCAGGGCCAAGTCAGAAATAGCATCTGAGGATCCTGTGGGTTGGGCTGTGGTCCCAGCCTCAGATGAGCCTGCTTCCTTCTTAGGCATCCCTGGACGGCATGACCCGCAGATAAGTGACTTCTTAGAACTTTCTAGAACTCTGTGACCTTTTCAGATTCCTAGAATACCACAATGACTTGGGTAGGGTGGGTTAGGGCTTTGTCCTGCCCGCGATGCAGTGCGGAGCTCTGCAAAGAGATCTTCCTAGATTGCCACCATCTTGGTTCGCCCAGTATTTTGCTTTTATTAGAGCATGAAAGTTGTTAATTTTCTGAGTGTATCAGACTGATCTGGACAGAATGATCTGCTTAGCCAGCTTGAGACCCTCTCTCTGAGTTTCATGAACAGCAATTGTTGGAAAAGCTCAGCAGGTAGACAGAAATCAGAGTTAATGCTTTGGGTTGAGTGACCCTTCCTCAGAACTCCCTCTGAGTTTGTTTGAGTAAAGACAACTTTGATCTGCAAACATTAGTCCTCAGTGATCTGTGTAGGAAACTAAGCACAACAATGTGAATGGTACATTCAAAGCTGGCATGATGTTTAGGATCCTGAAGGCTAGGTATCAAGGGCATGTAAGGGTAAACATAAATGCAATTACAGTTTGCAATTGAGCTTACCTTTAACAGCACTCAGTTTAACAGGAGAAAGTGCAGGTTTCGGTACCGGAGGTGTGTCCGCGTTGATGAAGCGGGCACACACTCTACCATGAATCGACCTATTACGGAGCACGTCCGAGCCCCATACAGCGGCAGCCAGGGTCTTGACAAACATCGAGTTTGTCTTCGATCGCAGAACATTTTCCCATTGGCGCTCTGTAATCTCCAGACCACCCTGAAGTTGAACCTGTGGCAGAAAAAAAGTGTACACACCGGTTTTCTGCTGGAAATAATGCAGTTTAGTGCACTGTGAACATACAGAGGCTACATACACAAAGATGAGATGCGGAAGACTGCGGACAGAGTCCAATTTTTAACATCACAGCCGCCATACTACAGCTGCACCATTACTTGGTGCAATGTGATGATAATTAGTGGTATAGTGGGCAGTGAATCTGATCATCTAAAAGCACAACAGGATCTAGATCAACTGTGCCAATGGGCCAAGGAATGGCAAATGGAGTTTAATTGAGAGAAATGCGAGATGTTGCATTTTGTTAAGACAAACAAGGGCAAAACTTATACTGTTATTGGGAAGGCAAGTTCTCGACCAGAGAGATCTAGGGGTTCAGGTACACCATTTCTTGAAAGTGGAGTTGCAGTTAGACAGGGTGGTGAAGAAGGCGTTTGGCACGGTTGTCTTCATTGGTCAGAGCATCGAGTATAGGAATTGAGATATCATGTTTCGGCCATACAGGACATTGATGAGGCAAGTTTTGGAGTACTGCATACAGTTCTGGTCACCCTGCTGTAGGAAGGATGTTATTAAATTGGAAAGGATGCAAAAAAAGATTTACCAGGATGTCACCAGGACTGCAGGGTTTGAGTTATAAGATGAGGTAGGCTGGGACTTTTTTTCACTGGAACGCAGGACTTTTTTTCACTGGAACGCAAGGAGTTGAGGGGTGACCTTATTGAGGTTTATAAAATCATGAGGCGCAGAGATAAGGTGAATAGCCAAGTGATTTTCCCTAGAATGGGGGAGCTCAAAACTAGAGGACAGTGAGAGGGGAAAGATTTTAAAGGGACCCGAGGGGCAACATATTTACACAGAGTTCATGTCTAGAATGAGCTGCCAGACGTAATGGTAGAGAGTTACTACATTTAAGAGATATTTGGACAGGTACATGGATAGGGAAGGTTTAGAGGGATCTGGGCTAAATGCAGGCAAGGAGGACTCGTTTCGTTTCAAAATCTTGTCGGCATGGACAAGTTGGGCTGAAGGGTCTGTTTCAGTTCTGTATGACACTATAATTACCATTCCATCGATAGGAATATAGAGATTGTCTGCACAGGCGCTGGTCTCTCCGTCCGTGCCAGTGAATGTGGGTGAAGGCTCCGTATTCATCTGCACTGATCTGGGCAGTGCTGGTCTCGTCAGATTCACGGCCCGTCTGGACAGTGCAGGTTGGCGTGCTACAACACATAGCAAATAGAAAAAAGTTAGCTCCTTATTCTCAGCTTCCCCAGACTTGAATCTAAAACATGAAATCACACCATCACATATTCAGCAAACAGATCAGTTACACTGCGCGCGGTTTAGGAGTTGCTCTTGGAGTCGACAGTTGAGGTCCTGCAGCTGGTCCATTCTCTCCTGCAGGCGACGGATGATTCTTGTAGCCTCCTGCAGGTCACTGTTTAGGGACTCCACCTTCTGCCTGAGGACTTTGTTCTCAGCTTCCACCTGCATGAGCCCTGGTTTCCTTTCCTGCCAGTCATGTCCAACCATCCTTGGTGGAATGGTCATCTCATTCACAAACCCTCCTGATACAGAGAGGGCATCTGTCATATTCCCCCGAGCACAGTCGGGCATCTCGGTCTTAAAACCATCTATTAGCCTCTGCAGATGTTTTCTCCATGCACTTTCTGTCCGAGCTCTCTTATCCTTCTGCCAACAAAGAGAAATTGAAGGTTACCTTTTTGGCATGGGTGAGAGATACGGCTCCATACATCAAGTGGTACTCTTTATTAGATGTGTCTCTGCAGTTTGCATTGTTGACCATATCTCAACAATTCCAAATGAATGGCTTAAGCACCTACCCTTGTCACACCGGTGACCTCCAATGCTCTCTTCCCCTGTATGTTTCTGCTTGGGCCAGGCCCATCACTGGCACTGTCTGATTCCACATTGCTATCCCAGGTAGGATACTTCAGCAGTCTATGTTTAGCTCTTTCTGCTCTGATCTCTTCAGGGGACTCTGGAGATGAGATCACAAAAAATTTAATCAATATCTCATCATCAAACACAACTATTATCTCAGATGATCACACTTACCTGCCAGAAGCATGATCTGTGCTTTATAATATGGATCATTGGAGCTCCGCGTATATTCACCAGAGTTATAGTCTTCTGACTTGCCAATGCTCGCCTGGATCCATCGAACCATATATACCCTGCTGGGATTGTGGGTCAGGAGCTTAAACTTTTGGATGTCCTCCTGAATGGACACAATCCTAGATACCCCATTGTCATCAAGGAATCTGACAAATGCAAATTTTGCGACTGCCGCCATTGTATCTGAATGAGGTGGAAAACATTCAAAAATTACATCCAAAGCAGACTGTTTTCAACTAACTTTGTAAAAAGATTTAATTTCCAGCAAAAAATGCTGCCTTTAGTTTCCCCGGTTGGTTTCGGAAATCTTACCTGACCATAGAGCTTAATGCTGCTATTGATTTGTGAATGCCATTTTCAAACACCGCACCAGGGCAGGTTCTGCATAGAAACAAGCACACAACAATACCTTTACATACTAATATGAGTAAGCATATATCTGTTTCTTAAAATCTTTTCTAAAACACACCTTACATGCAGCACTTCCACATAATGAAGGGAAAGTGCCCATCCAGGCGGGAAAACCAGTAAAACTTGTGAAGGATGTATACTGGTCTGCTGCAGTACAACCAATGTATTAATTTCCAGGTACCTTTTTTTTAAAAAGAAAATTTTGTTTTTCACTTCTGAGTGTGCTTATTAATTCATTTGAAAATAGACCCTTCAAACAAAGATAAAAGGTGGACACCCACTGCTGAGCACAGTTTTTTGAAAGACTGGGCAAGTTTGCAACATTCACTGTGACTGCTGGCCTCCCTAGGCCCCTTTCACTTCTCCAGTTTGTTCTTCTAGTAGAAGTCCCATCTCTCTGTGTTCAGTTCTGCTGTGGAGTGATTAATAAATTAACATTATCTTCAAATGATTAACAATTATTAAATTAATAATGATGAAAATGCAACAACATCAGTGATAAAAAGAAACAACAGTGAACAAAATTAAGATTTTTTTAAAAAAATTGTGTGGGCTGCAAAAACCTGCCCAGTGGGAAAAACCAGTAAAAACAACACAGGTGGAAGTAAGCGTACTGGTCCTACTGGTCGTCCATTTTGAGGGTATACAAGATGAGTCAGACCAGTATGTGTCATTCACAACTTTTACTGGTTTCTCCTTCTGGGTGGGAACAAAAATTGTCTAGGCAGCAAACAAAAGGACAACAAAAATTGTCTGGGTTGCAAGGAAAAAAAAAGGCCCGTGCATTCATGTTTGTATTAAAAAGAATAATTAACATAATGTAGTGAATTTGATAGTATTGTGATGAGTGTTATTTGTTCTTATAACAATCTTCAGGGAATTGAGTGAGAAACTGTTTGTTGCCACGCGGAACGCAAGCGCGGGGCCCAGGTTTGCCGCCGGGGCTTCTTTGGGCGGTGCACCAAGAGGGGCGGAGAGGTGCAACCAGCTCCCCCGTCCCCGCCCACCAGCTCCACTTCCGGCACGGCGTCATGGCGGCCGAGGTGTCGGATCCCCTGGAGGAGGAGCTGACCTGCCAGGTGTGCCTGGAGGTTTACACCGAGCCGGTGATCCTGAGCTGTAAGCACAGCTTCTGCCGGGGCTGCCTGGAGGCGGTATGGAGGGAGGCGGAGGGTTACTCGTGCCCGCAGTGCCGGGCGGCCTGGGCGGACAGGCCCCGCCTGGAGAAGAACTTCCAACTGGCCAACATCGTGGCCGGTTACCTGGCGCTGGAGCCCCGCCACGGCGTCGTGCCCTGCACCTACTGCACCAAGAAGAGGCGCTCGGCCCTGAGGAGCTGCCTGCAGTGTGAGGTGTCCATGTGCTCCCTGCACCTCCGGCTGCACCAGGAGAACGCGGTGCTGAAGGGCCACCCCCTGACCGAGCCCACCGCGGACATGGCGATGGCCAAGTGCGCGCAGCACCACAAGCTGCTGGAGATCTACTGCAAGGACGATGCTGCCTGTGTCTGCAGCCTCTGCGCTTTAATAGGAAGCCACAAGGGCCACGACTTAATCAGCATCAGTGAAGCAGCGAAGGAGCTGAGGGTATGTCTGTCTGTGTCTCTGTATGTGTGTCTGTGTGCATCTCTGTCTCTGTCTGTGTGCATCTGTGAACTGGCCAAGTTTCATTGACAGCGGGTCATCTGTGGACTCTCATACATAATGCAGTAGAATTAGCACATGAATACATGTACAAGATGCGTCTGCACCAGGCAGGTGTCATAGCATGTCTGAACAGATTTATTAAAATATCTTACAAATAAGCCCTTCCAGTTTCCTTCCTATAACCTGAGGCCTGCACAATGCAGCACATTGTTATTACGAACTGAGTCAGCCTTTCGGCCCCTCAAGACTTGCCATCATTCTCTAGATTCATGGCTGATCTGACATTCCTCATTCTGGATTAGTGGTGCTGAAAGAGTACAGCAGTTCAGGCAGCATCCAAGGAGCAGCAAAATCGAAGTTTCGGGCAAAAGCCCTTCATTAGGAATAAAAATGTCAACTCTCCCCTGTTTTCCCTGTAACCTTTGATTCCCCTCCACATCAAGAATCAGCCTACCTCAGTCTTAAAGTTGCACAGTGACTGCTCCCCACAGGTCTCTGTGTTAAGTAGTTCCAAAGACACAACCCTCAAGAGAAAAACTACACCTCATTTCAGTTTTAAATTGAAACCTCTTTATTCTCCCCCTCTGGTCCTAGACTCTCCCATGAGAGTCCTGTCAGCATTGACCCTGTCAAGCCCCTTAAGAATCCTATAAGTTTTAATCTCTCATTCTTCTCAATCCAATGAGAAAAGTGCTTTGATTGTGACCCCATATCCATTTTCTTCCCTGTTCCCCCTCTTCACTTTGGTTCCATTGTCAGGAATCTCCACCGTTTTTTCAAAAAATGTCCAATAACCCAGCCTCCACTGCAGCATAGGAAAGAGAATTTCACAGGCAAACAACTGAGTGAAAAAGTTTATTTCTTAATGTCTGTCTTAAATCTTTGTCTTAGTCTAAAACTGTGGTCGCCCATCTATGTCCTCAAGTACCAATGAGTTTTATTTGTATAGCATAGCTTTGATAGTTGTGCAGATCTTTCAGTTAGATCCAAGAATATTTGGTTAATTAATAATCATCATGATAGCTGGTATTGAATTGGGTTAATATAAATAAAACAAGTAATTGTAACTCCATAGTTACAGACAATCATTGAATTGAAAGCAGAATAAAAGAAAGTACTATACAATTATGAACGTTTAAGTTAATATATGAAAAATGCAGATCTCTGTAATTTATAGAATAAAAATTAAAAGTTGACTAATACTTATGTTAAAACCTGAGTCTGTTGATTTTTGTTTCATTCATCATGTACACTATTTATACATTTAAAAATAATATAACAACCTGGAATGATTTTATCTCTGCTGCTTCATGTTAGAATAATTTGGGAGATCAACAGGAGGAACTCAGGCAAAAAGTTAAAGTTTCCCAAGTTGCTCTCGAAGATGTTAAGAAAGAGAAGGAAAATGCTTTGGTGAGTAAACTAGCCAGTTGATGAATTTAAATTTTGAAAAGCTTAATGTCGTATGGTGTCAGCTGTTACTCGGTCGGTAGCACTCACCCCTCTGAGCCTGCCACCTGGTTTGAGGTCCCACTTTGAAGACTTGAGCATTTAATCCAGGCTGAAACTCCAATTCAGTACTTGGAGCAATCTCTTTCAGTTGATAATTGAAACTGAAGCTCTGCCTAAGATTCTATGGCAATATTTTAGAAAAGAGTGGGTGGGTTTTTCCTGTTGTCCTGACCCATATTTGCCTGTCTATCAGCCCCTAAAAACACGTTATCTGATCATTAACAGATGTTTGTTGGATTTTGCTATGGGCAGTATAACGTTGCTTTTCCTCTATTACAATAGTGACTATACTTTAAATGTATGTCATTGCCTGTAAAGACCTCATTGAATGGCAAAGTAACTTGAAGGACTGGTTGGCCTCCTTTTGCTGATATAGATCAGCTGAGCTTCCGGTCTTATCCAGTGATTGTCTTCTATCATCTATTCAAATTATTCAATGTGCTGACCCTCAGCTATACTGCCCCCCACCCCCTCGACCCCAGTTAATTTGCAATCTTTATTGATTGGTTAAATGAATGGTGTTAACCCAAGGAAGTTCCTTTTGACCAAAATCATCATCTATGCACATTGTGTGGTTGATGGAGTGACAGGGAACAATGGGGACACCAGGGGGTGAACTGAGAGAAAGTTCACAACTATCAGTGGTGCCCTAGTTTTTGCTCTTCAAGTTTTCCATCCTAGGCCTATTCCTCCTGTTTAAGGTTCACACAACATCAAATGCAACAGATGTTATATGCAGTTTTGATGTGAGGGTAAAAAATTATGTTTTCAATGTGAATGGATCAGAAATGGGATGAAATTGTTCATTTATTACGTTCCTTCCCTCTGTTTTTATAATATGGTCTTACTATTGAAATACTATATGAGAATAGAAAGATTTGCATTTCTGTAGTGCCCTGAATAATCTCTGGACACTTAAGCACTTTACATTATAACAGTGATTGGCTGTAGGGAATTTGGGTGCAATGGGTTTCTGCAGTGACAAGGCAATGAACAAGTCATCAGCTTGAGATGTTAGTGTGGAGGGGCAAATATTGACCAGGACACTGCCAACTCTTTATCAAATAGTGTTGTGGATATTTTCTGTCCATTGGAGAGACATATAGGATCTTGGTTTAATGCTTCAACCAAAAAAATAGCCTGCGTAATGTTGCCCACCTCTCCCTCAGAACTGTACTGCCTCTGTTAGTCCAGAGCTGGAGTTTCTGGAGTGGGGCTAGAACTCTCAACCTTCCTCCCTATAGGAGAGATTACCAGCCCCGAGGTACAGCTGACATCACTGATGACGAAGAGTGAATACGTAAGATCTGCCTTGTGTAAAGCCCCTGTATTATCTACTTACTCAAACCTTGCCACCAAAGGCAGCAATAAAGGAGAAGGAAATAAATGTTGAGGAGAAATACGAAGCTCTCAGGAGGCAGATTGATGATGAAGAGAGGAAAGCTTTCGAAGAGCTAGACAAGGAGAAGATCCAAGTAACAGCAGAGATCGATGCAAGGATCCTCAACGTCCAGAATGCAGCCAAAGAATTTGACAAGTCTCTAATGGATCTGAACAATCTGTCAGAAAAGTACGATGACATCCCGTTTATACAGGTGATGAATATGTTAATATAGCTTTTACTTGCAATCTATAAAACTGTTCAATATACTAAATGATCAATAATATTTCACACAAACTGAGCCCCTTTCGTTGACATTATTTGTGCATAATAATTGATGGCAGTGATCATCTATGTGCCTGCCTTTGCAATAGCTTGCTCCATAAAACTTCCATTTTCCCAGCTTTCCTCCTCCGAATGACAGTGGTTGATGGAGTGTTGGTCTTGCAGGTGCACCGCAGTCAGTCATGAAGCAGGAGTCAATGAAGGACATTACACTCATTTTGGACAGGCATTTGCACTGTTGGTGTGAACGGTGTGTTTAATTCTTGTGGTTCGCAGTCGAGCTCAGCTCCCAACCTGATTTTGAAACCCATTCTCAGAAAATAAATGTTAGTCCTGTTCTGTTTGTCCTCTCCCTGTCCTGAAGGGAAGGTACTTGGGCTATGCATGTATTACTGCCTGGTTAAAATTGCTGAGCTACTTGTGCTGTTCAGGAATAATTCAGGTAAGTGTGGAATAAACCCACTCTCAGCAGCTTCCCACAAAGTTCCCTCTAGGTTGCAAATGGAATGCCATCATTTGTTGCAAGGGAAATGAAAATAGAGAAGTTTTATTGGAGCTGTTCCACTATATCTGCAGTACTGCATCGTTTTGGCCTCTTCATTTGAAAATAAATGATATTCATGTTTTTGAAGCAGTTCAGAAAGAATTCATTGGACTGATTTCTGGGATGAGGAAAGGTTATGTGAAAGGTTGGGTTTCTACCCAGTGGAGTTTAGAGGAATGAGAGATGTTCTTATGGAAACACACAATATCCTGGACTGAAGAGGGTGGTTATTTGATGAATATTTTCTGTGGCGCAGACTAAAACTAGGGAACATGCTTTAAGAGTAGGAATTCTCCCCTTTAAGACAGATGAGGATTTAGGGTTATTGGAGTCTGACATTCTCTTTCCCAAAAGGTAGTTGAGGTTGGGTCTTGTTATTCAAACCTCAATTGGATAAATTTATGATGAGAAAGGGACTTGTGTGTTATGAAGTGCACACAGAAAATTGGAATTCAGACCACAAGCAGAGAAGCCATGATCTCCTTGAACTGTGAAGCAAGTCTGAAGGACTCGGAGTAGGAGTATTCCACTTCATGTTCGTATAATTAATGTAATTAGTACTAGGTGCAGTAGTTTTTCATCTGCTCTCTTGTCTTGTCATTGTTGGGTAACTTTCTCAGTTGGATGGTGTAGACAGGCTTGCTTTTCAGCTTCCATGTGCGGGGCCAGTGATAGCTCTCTTTGTCATCTTCTGTCCCCATTTAAAAGGAATTCCTTTAAAGTGGATCCATTCTCTTTCCATGGCCAGTGAGAGTGACCATCTGAGCATGGTTGGTTTTGTCTCAGACACCGCATATCCCTCACCATGTTGCTTACTTCCACCTCGGGCAGCTGTTGCTGAATTCATTATCTGTGGCTCTATCATCGTTGTGCCAGTACTCTAAATGCCAGACTCCAAGTTTCTCACCCCCCACCCCACCTCACCCCACATCTCTCTCTCCCTTTCTCTCTCTCCCCATTTTTTTCCTTTGCCTTTCTCCTCTTTTTTTTTTCTTCTTTCGATTTCCCTTTCAGACTCCCTCTCATGCACCACACTTGCAGGCACTTTGTCACCTCTTTCCCCCTCACCCTGCACACTGTTCCTTTGGCTGTTTTCTCTTCAGGACAAGTGTGGTTGAGTTGTTTGTTATATCCCACTCCTATAGCAGTAATGCTTTCAGTTTCTGAGCTCATACAGGCTGAACCTCACTGTCTTTAAAAAGCCTTAACCTGCTTAAACTACCTCCTAGAATAAATTACCTGTCACCCTTGTCTAATCTCTGATATTGGGGCTTGACATACACCTCTGTGAAATACTGGGCAGTTCTGTATGTTAACATGCAACAAAGGTAAATATATTGCTGAACAAAGACATGTTTGTCAAAGCTTTTCATCTTGTGCTCGTCAGAGGTAATTCACGAGGATATCAGTGGAAGGGGAGCACCAGCACTGAGAGGACAGTGCTGATTGGTTTGGATGGTGGTACAGAGGGTTGATTTTTCTATAGCTGTGGGTTCAGGCACTTTCCAACCAATGAGCATTAACCTCACATACAACAGAAATATTGGCTTTCCCTTTAAAATAGCATTCTTGTGAAATGATTTGGAGATTTCTTGTGAAATGTCCTGATGAGTGCAAGACAGGAAAAAAAAAGTTTTTTTTGTATCATTATTCAAGCTCTCTGTTGCCAAACCACTAAAGGTAAATGTGTGGTAATGCTGTTCCACTTGTGGGTGTAACCCTTCCTGCCAGCCTTTCAGTAAGATTGAGCCTGTTAATGTCCTGTATTACACTGTGTTCCCTGTCTGTTTTGTTTCAGGAATTTAACTCCATCACTGCCCGGTAAGTAAAAACCTGCTCATGTCATTCAGCCAAACCGAAAGACATCACCAGACCAGCTGTTTTATACTCTACTAAGTTGTTCTTTGCAGTTTAAAATCTCATCCCTCTATCTGATCCCTGACACTCCCTTTGACCTTACTTTCCCCCATCCACTCCACCCCACCCCACCTCAGTGGCATAAAACCCTCTTGCTCTGTCTTCTGTTCTGAAGGAAACTCCTATTTGATTCACCTTTGATCAGTATCTCTGTTTGCAGATGCTGCTGAACCCACTGAGTATTTTGTTTCAAAGTTTCAGCATCGGCCTTATTTTTGTTCTGGTCTTATACTATTTTACATCGGTCAGTTCAAAGATTGCACTAACACAGCCAGTTGCAGTGCTGCGTGGCTTGTTGAAATATGATTTTATTTTGTGCTGATTTGTGCTCGGCTGTCTGAGCAAGTCCAAATAAACAGGCCCAGTGTGTGCAACCTAGGTCTGTTTGATACTAGTGATCTGTAATGGTCACTACAGTTCACTATAAGATTGTTAGACCTTTGTATTAAATACAAGTGCAGTGAATGGGACAAATGACAGATGGAGTGTAATTTGGATAAATGTGAGGTATTGTTTTTTGGTAAAATAAACGAGGGGAGGACTTGTACAATTAAAAGTAGGGCCTTGGGATTTGTTATACAACAGAGACCTAGGAATTCAGGTACATGATTCTTTGAAGGTTGTGTCAAATGTAGACAGGGTGATTAAGAAGGCTTTTAGCACGCTTGTGTTCATTGCTCAGACCTTTGAGTGTGGGAGTTGGGACGTCATATTGAGGTTGTACAGGATATTGGTGAGGTCTCTTCTGGAGTACTCTTCCCAGTTCTGGCTGTCCTGTTACAGGAAGGATATTATTAAGAGAGTTCAGAAAAGATTTGCCAGAATGTTGAAGCTTTGTGTTACAAGGAGAGGCTGGATAGGCCAGGACGTTTTTCCCTGGAGAGTGGGAGATTGAGGGGTGGCCTTATAGAGGTTTATAAAATCATGAGGGGCATAGCTAAGGTGAATGGCAGATGTCCTTACCCCGGGGTGGGGGTTTTCATGACTAGAAGGCATATTTTTAAGGCAAGAGGAGGAAGATTTTTAAAAAGACACAAGGGGCAATTTTTTTTCATGTGCAGGATGAACTTCCAGAGGAAGTGGTGGATCCAGATACAGTTACGACATTTAAAAGGCATTTGGATAAGTACACGAATAGGAAAAGTTTAGAGGGATATGGGCCAAATGCAGGTAGGTGGGACTCGTTTAGTTTGGGATTGTGGTTGGTGTGGACTATTTGGGCTGTAGGGTCTGTTTCTGTCATTGTCTCCGAGTGTAAACAGCTTTGTCATATTGAATGGTTGAGAGGCCAAGTGACCTGCTCCTAATCCCATATGTATGGTTTGTTTGCCTTTTTGTTGTCTCTGTGGTTGTGCTCAGGTGGATCTGCATGTATGACATTTGTTATTCAGTTCTCTATGAACTGAGGCTGGAGAAAGATGGTTAGAGGCAGATCTTTTCCTTGCTGGAGTATAATGTTACAGGGAGTTCAGTGTGTATGTGTTAGTTACAGGTGGTGGGAGTGTGTTTGAGATATTTGTCTTTGAGGATATCAGTGAATGTCCCAAGAGAAGAAGTGGATAAAGGTTCACTGTTGTTGTTTTTTGAGTATATTATAAATGTTTGAGAATCACAGTGAATGTCATGACACTGACCTTGTCTACTTTGACTGAACTAATGTCACAAATGATTGCTGCAACAGGGCAACCACATTCCCATTTTGCAGAGTCCCAGGGACACAGCCCCTCTCTGGTCTTATGGATGTAAGGGAATGCAAGAGAGCACAGAGGGTACATGTTACCCAAGTCAGTCAGTCAGTCCGAATTCAAAGTAGGTCAAAAGCAATATAATCTGTTTTTCATTTTCAGTCACCTAATGTAAGGCTGGGAAGGCTACAAGCTCTACTTTCTTGCCACCATGTTCCAGGGAATAGAAAGATCCCACTGTGCTAATTGAAGAAGAGTGAGGAGTTCTTGTGGTGACCTGGCCAATGTTAGCCCTTCATGCAATATTACAAAATAAGACACCTACTTGTCAGATTTCTATTTTTGGCACTGTGCTGGTTTCAAGTAGCTTCTATATTTGCTTCCAGAACAGGTGTCTCCCCTAAATGGATAATTAGTCACATGAAATGGTGAGACATTTCACTGTGACAGGTAGGTCTGTACATGATATAGCAATAGTGCTCATTATATTCAGGATTTGTGAATAATATTCACTCCGCATGAATAGCCACGATCCGACTGGGTATGTTTCTCAGCATGAGCATGTTGATTGGATTGGTTGAGACATGATCCTCATGTTAAACCTGATGAAGCTGGTCTTAACATCAGCAGAACAGACAGTTTTTGAACCTGAGTATGTGATTTCACCAGAATGGATGACCTTTCTTAAAACTGAACCTTAGAAGGGCCTGTTTAATTTAATTAACTGTGTAGGGTGTAGGTTTGCTCGCTGAGCTGTAGGTTTGATATAATTAACTGTTGCACCTTCATGGAAGTTTTGCACTTTGCTGCTTAAATGCTTATTGAGAAATCACAATGTATTATTTCACATGTCTTATTCTCATTTAATCTACATATGTTTCCAGCTTGAAGGATATCTCGCTGCCACTCGAGTCGATGCCTTATTCTTTGAATAGCGTGCAAGTGAAAGACCATATAAAATGTTCAGTTGAGGGAAGTGAGGAGCAGAGGAGCAGACAGATAATGGTCAAACTCTGTAAGTACGCTACAACAGTCCACTTTTTAAAAGTCATGCCTCCTGTTTTATAAATATTTGCCCATTGGTTCCTGTTCAGTTGTGCTGCTGTATTTCAGCTGTCATATATAGTTGTGACCACCAAGTGGCTCTGTGTCAGAAGTTATTGGATCATAGGAACAGGAGTAGGCCATTTGACCCATTGAGTCTGCTCTGCTACTTAATGCTGATGGCTGATCAAACACTTTGGTATCTTCTACCCATACTATTACCCTAACCCATTGCACCACTGATAATTGGATACTTTCCCACTAACATACTCAAACACTGTACTTCCACAGCCCTCTGGGATAGAGAATTCCAGAGATTCACTGCCCTGTGTGGAAAGAAATTTCTCCTCATCTTGGTCCCAAATGGTTTTTTTTAAATTTTATGACCTCCGTTCCAGGCTCCTCAACCAAGGGAAACGCTCTACACTCGATTTAAATATTTTGTAGATTTCAATGAGATCATCTGACATGCTTCAAAAATCTAGGCTTTCTCTGGTTGTCACTATTTTGGGCATGAAAATTTCAATTTGTTAATTGACTGTGGACAGATTTGAGGATTTATCATGACTATTGAAATTAACTCAAGAAAAATGGTTATTTTGCCCTGACATATCTTTTGACAGAAAAGTGAAAGTTTTGGATGTTCCTAGTGAAATAGAAGTGCTGTGGATAACAGATTTCGCGTATACAAATACAGGAATGACCGTACAGAGGTTTATAAAATCATGAGGGGTGTGGATAGGGTGAATAGCCAAGGTATTTTACCTTGGATGGGGGAAGTCAAAAACTAAAGAACATAGATTTAAGTTGAGGGGGACAGATTTAACTTTTTCACCCAGAGAGTGGTGTGTGTATGGAACAAGCTGTCAGAGGAAGTGGTGGAGGTGGGTATAATTACATCATTTAAAAGGCATCTGAATTGGAATTTGAGATGTTCAGAGGGATATGGGCCAAATGCAGGAAAATGGGACTAGGCCAGATTGGGATATCTGGTCAGCATGGATGAGTTGGACTGAAAGGTCTGTTTTGATACTGTATGACTATTATCACATTGTGAGAGACTGGAAATGCGCACATGCTGGGAGATCTTGTTTCACGGGAATCAAGCTAACACTGGTCTTTTATCACGTGTA
The DNA here is from genome assembly GCF_020745735.1 of Hemiscyllium ocellatum. Classification (NCBI taxonomy): domain Eukaryota; kingdom Metazoa; phylum Chordata; class Chondrichthyes; order Orectolobiformes; family Hemiscylliidae; genus Hemiscyllium; species Hemiscyllium ocellatum. The sequence goes on from NC_083413.1 coordinate 80,745,540, forward strand.
ATGAATGTTAGTAAAAACAAGTAGTTTTATGATCATCATTGTAGAAAGAGGCCTCCAAACACTCACCCAATGTCGATGCTAGTGGTCAGGCAAGGTGAGAATGGAGTGTGTGTGAACTGTGTAGTTTAATTACTGTCAACCCTGAAAAAGTGGTGCCCCCCCCCCCCCCCCGTGATTAGCTGAGGACAGTTGTAAGGGACAGAAGTTGAAGGAGCAAATTACTGCAGACGTTGGAATCTACTGAAAACAACAAATGCTGGCGATCCCAGTGGATCAGACAGCATCCATGGACAGAAAGCAAGCTAATGTTCAGAGTCTAGGTGGTTCTTCTTCAGAGCTGAAGTGAAGTGTGGAGGGGACAGCATTTATGCAATAGTTTAGAGGAGGTGAAATAATGGGTGTAGAGTGCTGGTTGAGAAAAGGTGTCAATAGTTCAGATTAAGTGATTGGAATGTAAGAATTGCAGAACATTGGTGTGTCTCCTGCCAGACTTGAAAGGACAGAATCAACAAGGTAAAAACAAGGGCTGCAGATGCTGGAAACCAGAGTCTAGATTAGAGTGATGCTGGAAAAGCACAGCAGGTCCGGCAGCATCCAAGGAGCAGGAAAATCGACATTTCGGGCAAAAACCCTTCATCAGGAATGGAGCATGAAGGGCTGTTGCCTGAAACATCAATTTTCCTGCTCCTCGGTTGCTGCCTGACCTGCTGTGCTTTTCCAGCACCACTCTAATCTTGAAAGGACAGACACTAGGACTGGGGGAAGAGGACATGATAACAAGCTCAAAGAAAAGGAAGAAATGGTTCACGATTTGAAGGTGTTGAACTCCATATGAAGTCCCACAGGCTGTAAAGTGCCTCGCCTGAAGGTGAGATGTTGTTCTTCCAGTTTGCGCTGTGATTCACTGGAGCACTGCTGCATGCCAGAGACAGACGTGAGTAGGAAGCCGTGTAAAAATGACCAACTATGGGAAAGTCATGCTTGTGCACAGACTGGAGTGGTCACCCTGTCTCCATTTGGTTTCTCCAATGTAGAGTAGGCCACTTTTGGTGTAGCAAATACAATATTCAAGATTACAGGTGAAATGCTGCTTCACCTGGAAAGATGGTGAGCAGGCAGGAGGTGAAAGGGCAGGTGTTGCACCTTCTGCAGTTACTGGGAAAGTGCATGAGAGGGGAGGTGGAGATTGTGGAATTGACTAGGGAGTCTCAGGGGGAATGATCCCTGTGAAGTACAGACCGGGGGAAGGGAGGTATGTTTGGTGGGATTGTTCTGGAACTATCTGAAATGGCGGAGAATGATCCTTTGAATGCGGACACTGGTGGGATGCAAAGTGAGGACAAGGGGAACCCAATCATGTTTTTGAGTGATGGGCAGGGATAAGGGTGATAGGTCAGATGGGGTTGAAGGCCCTGTTAACCACAGTGGGTGGGAAACCACAGTTATGGAAGAAGCCAATCCTCTCAGCAGCATTGTTTTGGAAGTTGGCATCATCTGAACAGATGCAATGTAGGTGACTGAGAGAATGCAGGACATGGGGTGTGAGGAGTGTAGTGAAAGGAGCTATGGGAGACAGTGGCTTTGTAGTGGATGGCAGTAGATAGTTTATTCCCTGAAATGTAGACAGAAAGGTCAAGTAGACGAAGGGAAATGTCAGAAATGGACAATGTCAGAAATGGACAATGTGAATATTGTAGAGGAGTGGAAATTGGAGGCAAAATGAATGAAGTTTTCAAGGTCCAGATGGGAGCGTGAAGCAGCACTGAACCAGCTGATGTAACAAGGAGAGAGTTGTGGGAGGGAGCTAGTGTAAGATTGAAACAAGGATCATTCTACATACCCCGTAAAGAGGCTGGTATAACTGGGACCCACGTGAGAGCCCATAGCCACTCCTTTTGACTTGGCAGAAGCGAGATTAATTAAAAGAGAAATTATTCAGAGAGAATAAGTTCAGCCAGGTGGAGGAGAGTGGTGATGGATGAGGATTGTTCAGCCATCCTGATGGGGAATGGAGGGAAAGAGGGATTAGACATCCATGGTGAACAGGAGACAGTTAGGGCTAGGGAACTGGAAATTGTCAACGTGGTGCGGGGCATCAGAGGAATTGCAGGTGTAGGTGGGAGGAGAGGATGGAGTCTGGGTAGGTTGAAGTTAAGCTTTCTATGACTGCTCTGGATTCCGTACAGAAATAGGAAAATGGAAACAAAATACAGTGGACTTTGGCCTCTCCTGGGTCCTGGTCCCAGATTAATTAAAAAATAAAATTTGAAAAAATATTTAGGAAGTATAAAATAGGAGGCCTCCTGTTTTAAGACCAAGGTGTGAAGAATTTTTTTCTCTGTGGAATGAGAGTCATTGGAGTGTTCTTTCCCAGAGAGCGATGAAGTCAGGCCCATTGATTTTTTTTTTAAAGACAGAGGTAGATAGGTTTTTGACAAATGACTAAAGACCAGGGTTGTGGGAGAGTAGGTGGGAAAATGGACTTAAGGTCGCATTGAGATCACCTGTGTTCTTACGGAGCAGACTCAAGGCACTGAATGGCCTACTCCTGGTTCTCATTCACATGTTCCTACCTGAGTGTTGGTCTCGTGGGAAGCTTGGGGAGCCTTCATCCCACACAAACACCTCGAGTTACAATCACAATTGGCTGGCTGCTAAATTCATTTACATCTGATTAGCATATATAAAACAGGTGCTGCTGGACTGAAATAGTTCAGGAATCAATTTATTAAATATGTTTATTAATCTACTAAATTAAAAACGTTTATTAATAATTCAGGAATTGATCATTAATAAAAAATTAACTAGTTATGCCAGAATGGCATGGTGGCTCAGTGCTTAGCACTGCTGCCTCACAGCACCAGGGACCCGGGTTCGATTCCAGCCTCGGGCGACTGTGCAAACTCCACACAGACATTCTCCCCGTGTCTGCGTGGGTTTCCTCCCACAGTCCAAATATGTACAGACCAGGTGAATTGCCCATGCTAAATTGCCCCATACTGTTAGGTGCATTAGTCACAGGGAAATGGGTCTGGGTGGGTTAATCTTTGGAGGGTCGGTGTGGACTTGTTGGGCCGAAGGGCCTGTTTCCACACTGTAGGGAATCTAATCTAATTCCAAGTCTTGAGTCACACTAGCCAGTTTTTGTCCTCCAGGCAGTATTCTGATTTATTAGAAATCTTGCAGGAAAGGAAAGTAATCTTGTACTTCTGTCATCATGTCCAAAACTGCCTGATAACGAGATAATACTTCTGAATTTTGGTAATGGTTATAGTCATGGGATGGTTTCAGCATGTTAGTAGGCTGTTCAGTCCTTCACAGCTAGCTGTTTGCCCCCATAAGCACCTTGCCGAGTGAGATTCCCATGTCTTCTCTCTGTAACACAGCACAGTCTTCCTTAATGAGAAAATATGGCTGCTTGATTTACATGCGAATGTTAGTTAAAGAAAAACTATTGGCCATCAAGTGGGGAGAACTCCCTTACTTTTTAAGTTGTCCCAGTTTTTAATTTGTGCCCACCTGAGTGGGAGAATGGGTTATTCATTTAACATTTCATCAAATGATGCCTCTTCCAACAGTGCACACTGTGTTGGTGCTGAACACTGTTGGTACTGCACTGTATGTCAGTCTGGAATTTGTGTTCAAGTCCCTCGGGGTGGACTTGACCTTCTAACCTGACTGCCAAGGTGAGTGTGCCACCAATAAGCCAAGGATTTGGAAATGGAGTGTTTGAAGAAAGTGAAATGCATAAAAGGGTGGAGATTCTGCAGGAAGTGAGCAAGTCATTTACCCTCACCATCTTCTTTCACTGACAGATGGCCAATCACCAACTCTCGATCCAGACACAGCAAACCCATACCTCGTTCTGACAGACAACAATAAAACAGTGTCGGCGTCGAATTACATCCAGGTGTTTCCGAAAAGTACACAAATCTTTGACCGGTGGCCCCAGATCCTTGGTGCTAAGGGTGTGAGTTATGGCCAGTCTTACTGGGAGATCCAGGTGAAGGATGGTGACGGGGCCTGGAGCATTGGAGTGTGCTACAAGAGTATCAACAGGAAAGGAGAGGGTAATGACTGTCTGCTGGGGTTTAATGATAAATCATGGTGCATCCACTCTGGGCCAGATGCCCTATCAGGTCTACACAACGGCAGGAGAATTGCAGTGAAGGCAGAGAAACCCTCCACAGTTGGAGTGTATATCAATTTTGAAGGTGGGATAATCTCCTTCTACAGTGTGCCAGGGAGTGAACTCACCTTGTTGCACACCTTCAATGGAAGATTCACTGAGCCTCTCTACCCAGCCCTGCGGGTCCGAATGGGAGTGACCCTGTCCCTGTCTGTTCTGAAGTGATTGTTAAAACTCTGATATACACTGCATTCCACCATTGTGTTCGGTTTCTCTGTCAAAATTGCCTTCGTCACAAAAATTTGAACCTACAATATTGCAAAAAGTTGGTTTTCCTCATGCTGTTCCTATTGACGATGTGATCGATCCTTCAGCCCAGGCATGTCCAAATCTGGTTTGGTTCTAGTGGTTTACATGCTATTCTACTAAACTTCAATCCTCCTAAAAGGGCCAGTCAGGCATAATCTGTATCTGTCTTGCTTCAAATCAGGGTGCATGTATTTATTTAATATCTTCATGTGTAATTTAATATTGGTCAATATGTTCCTGAATTTGAAGTGAATGGATTGGTGAAAATCGAACTCCTATAGGAGAGAAAGAAATAAAATCTGGAAATAAAGATTAATTGCAAAAAAAAAGCTGCAGCTTGCATATTTGTCAGTGTGTCTGATTAGAATGGGCTCATTGCCAAGTTCTTTGAGAGATTGAATGTGAAGCACTAATTTGCTATTACAGAAGTCTCATCAGCACATCGAACAAAGCCAAATTTCAAATGATAGCTGCAATTTATATTATTGGAGAAATGGTGTAACGTGGTTGAGCGTTGCCATGAGAAAGCATTGATTCCTTATTCCCCCAGATAATTTGATAGAAGGCTCGAGGCTTGAACAATATGTCTGTAGAGCACAGGCCCTGTGTATGAATATTTGTCACTTCTAACAAGCCACAAGATGAGCTCAATTGATTATCATCATTGGCTGTTAGTATAACTATTAGTGCAGTTGGGATTGTTCAGCACCTGCAGGCCAATCACCTGTTTCTAACTCGTTTTATTTTCAAGCTTTGTAAATGCAGGCTGGTTGAGTATGATCTGTTCTCTGCCTGTTATGAGCAGCAAAAGGAACATGCTGTTTGATTCAAACAACCAATCACCAATCTGTGGCTTATTTTCCTGGCATTCCAGTGACACTAAAATCCATACACAGTCTTGCTCAACTGTGTTTGATAAGTAGAACCTTATTTAGCACAGCACTTTGTTAGTAGGAAACTGTGGCATTCTTGTTTCTGTCCTGATGATTCCAAGACAAATCTGTAGCACCACATCTTTCTGTCTCTCTTAAGCAATGTTCCACGTACGTTAAAACTCTGAATGCATACATCAAATTGGTCTCTATGATTCAAACTATAGGTTCCAAGGTAATAAATAGTAGGCATCCTTGTTAGATTTCAAAAACACACAGAAATAATTCTCACTACTGTCCAGTGTCTCACATCTGAACTTGAAGACGAATTAATTCTTGCATCAAACCCATCAAAAGTCGCTCATCTTGAAGAGAAATAGATTAATGTGCATGGTTTACTATCTGTGATATGAAAGGATGTTGCCATAAAAGGTTATACATTACCAGCCGAGTGATATATACGTGAACAGCTTGAACTCTCGTGACCAGCACAGAATGTAGAACCACATGCGAAGAAGTCAACAAGTCTTGACCTTTATCAGTCTATGTAAGAAATTCATTCTGAATAAGAGCCTTGAATGTGTCTGATATCTGTGATATTGTTGTGTACATGGTGTATACTTTCGTTTTTCTATAATTGTGATTTTTAAAAAAAAATAAATTTGTTTTAGTCAATCATTTGCAGCGCATTGCTGTATGATCGATGTGAAAAGTAATCATGGGGTAATTGCTAATCTCGTGGGGGCTGGGGGCTCTGCCAGTTCTCTCGTGGCTCTCTACCCATTCTATAACTAGAAACATGACCACTGAGGTTAGTCAAACCCTTACCTTGCCAGCAGTTTGACTTCAATCTTATTTCCGTGAATGTGTACTGGTTGTCAATGCTTTGAGATTAAGATGGATGGAGAAGTGAGGTTTTGAATGCTGTTGACATACAATAAACCTCACTTTAAACACCGACTGCATGCACTAAGCAGGATGGCAGGATGCAAGATTTATAATGTTGTCCTAACACGAACAGGCCACTCTGCCAAACTATTGCCATCTTGATGTTCCACACCAGCCTTTTTCAGCTTCTCTTCAGCAAGATCTGTCCTTCTAGTCCCTTCTCCTGCATATCTTTCTCTATCTTATTGGAAATCAGGGTCCCTCTTTAAAATTGAATTCCTCTACTATTTCATAATCAGTATTTTCTGTGTTATGGTAGCATCTCACCTTCAAATATAAGCAGGTCATTAACAGCAGGAGACAGAGGTAATAATCTCAAAAAGCACTGAGGTAAAGATGCCTCATTAAGCATGCATTACCAATTTACAGTACTGTAAATATTCTGTTCTCAAATATTGTTTGGGAAAATAAATTCTTACTTATAAGCCTCACGTGGAGGTGGGCTAATGGCCTTTTGGGAGGAGAGTCTACCATCCTGACCAGTCTGGTCTATATGTGACTTTAGATCTACAGAAAAACGTTGACTTGTTAGGGCTGGGCAGTAAGTCTAGGCCTAGCCAGCAATGGCCACATCCTGTAAATGAATAAACTAAAAGGGGGAACAGTTAGTCTGATGACTCTCTGCACATCAGAGACCATGTTAAAAGGACTTCACACAGGTTGACCCAGCACAAGCACCTGCTGTCATGATCAGGTACATCAGTGGGATGAGGTGGAGAAAGAGGATCCAGGGGAATGTCAGACTGAAGGAAGAATAAAGACTTGCCCACAAAGACTGCAAGACAGATGCTCCATTGCCCCCCAAACTGCTTGCCCTGCTCCTCCATTCTGTAGGATGGCCTTGGGTAAAGTGCTCTCATCCTTCATGGATCATATCCTTTCTTTTCTAACTGAGTCATGCATTGTATCTATACTACTGGTACAGATGGGGAAAGGAGCGAGTTAAACAGTCAGGCAGGCCGGAACAAAGCAGAGAACAAGGTAGGACTGATAAATTAAACCACATTTATTTCAATGCAAGAGGCCTAACAGGGAAGGCAGATTAACTCAAGGCATGGTTAGGAACATGGGACTGGGCTATCATAGCAATTACAGAAACATGGCTCAGGGATGGACAGGACTAGCAGCTTAATGTTGCAGGATACAAATGCTATTGGAAGGACAAAAAGGGGGCAAGAGAGGAAGGGGAGTGGCATTTTTGATACAGCATTATGGCTGTACTTAGGATATTCCTGGGAATACATCTAGGGATGTTGTTTGGATGGAACTGAGAAATAAGAAAGGGAGATCACCTTATTGGGATTTTATTATAGATCCCCCAATAGTCAGCAGGAAATTGTGAAACAAATTTGAAAGGAGATCTCAGCTATCTGTAAGAATAATAGAGTGGTTATGGTAGGGGATTTTAACTTTCCAAACATAGACTGGGAATGCCATAGTGTTAAGGGTTTAGATGGAATGAAATTTGTTCCGTATGTACAAGAAAAACAAGATTCGGTATGTGGATGTACCTACCAGAGAAAGTGCAAAACGTGACCTATTCTTGGGAAATAAGGCAGGGCAGGTGACTGAGGTGTCAGTGGGGGATTACTTTGGGGGCCAGTGACCAGAATTTTTTGGTTTTAAAATCGTGATGGAAAAGGATAGACCAGATCTAAAAGTTGAAGTTCTAAATTAAAGGAAGGCTAATTTTGACGGTATTAGGGAAGAACTTTCAAAAGTTGATTGGGGGGCAGATGTTTGCAGGTAAAGGGACGGCTAGAAAATGGGAAGCCTTCAGAAATTAGATAATGAAAGTCCAGAGAAAGTATATTCCTGTCAGGGTGAAAGGCGAGGCTGGTAGGTGTAGGGAATGCTGGATGACTAAAGAAATTGAGGGTTTGGTCAAGAAAAAGACGGAAACATATGTCGGGTATAGACAGCAGAGTTCGAGTGAATCCTTATAAGAGTATAAAGGCAGTAGGGGTATACTTAAGAGGAAAATCAGGAGGGCAAAAAAGGAGACATGAGATAGCTTTGACAAATAGGGTTAAGGAGAATCCAAAAGGATTCCATAAATATGTAAGGACAAAAGGGTAACTAGGGAGAGAATAGGGTCCCTCAAAGATCAGCAAGGCGGCCTTTGTGTGGAGCTGCAGGAGATGGGGGAGATACTAAACGAGTATTTTGCATCAGTGTTTACCATGTAGAAAGCCATGAAAGATGTAGAACATAGGGAAATAGAGGGCAACATCTTGAAAAATGTCCATATTACAGAGGAGTTGGTGCTGGATGTTTTAAATGCATAAAGATGGATAAATCCCCAGGACATGACCAGGTGTACCCGAGAACTCTGTGGGAAGCTAGAGAAGTGATTGCTGGGTCCCTTGCTGAGATATTTGTATCATCGATAGTCACAGGTGAGGTGCAGGAAGACTGGAGGTTGGCAAACGTGGTGCCACTGTTTAAGAAGGGTGGTAAGGACAAGTCAAGTAACTATAGACTGGTGAGCCTGACCTCGTTGGTGGGCAAGCTATAGTATCATAGAGATGTACAGCATGGAAACAGACCTTTTGGTCCAACTCGTCCATGCCGACCAGAAATCCCAATTCAATCTAGTCCCACCTGCCAGTGCCTGGCCCATATCCCTCCAAACCCTTCCTATTCATATATCCATCTGGATGCCTTTTAAATGTTGCAATTGTACCAGCCTCCACCAATCCCTCTGACAGCTCATTCCATACATGCACCACCTTCTGTGTGAAAACATTGCCCCTTTTATATCTTATATATCTCTTTTATATCTTATTGGTCTCTTTTATATCTTATTCCTCTCACCCTAAATGTATGCCTTCTAGTTCTGGACTCCCACACATCGGGGAAAAGACTTTTGTCTCTTCAGGTGAAAGTGGGTACTGCAGATGCTGGAAATTAGAGTCTAGATTAGAGTGGTGCTGGAAAAGCACAGCAGATTAGGCAGCATCCAAGAAGCAAGTAAATTGACGTTTCGGGCAAAAGCCCTTCATCAGGAATTCCATCATAAGGTAGCCTATGGCACCCTCCCGTGTGCCTTACCTCTGAGTAAAATATTCACAGCTAGGGAACTAGTTACAAAGGGAAAATGACAGTTTAGACACTCAATTAAGATGGGAAACAGAAACGTGTGAGGGGTGCAGTCATCAGTCTGTAGTGTATTGGCTGTGCACACAGTAAAATGATAGTCTGGGATGTGTTGATCTATGATGCTAACATGTTCTGGGGACAGGTTCAATACTAATCTTTGCAGGAGTTGGGGAAATGCTCACACAGCAGCTGTAGAGAGCTCCTTATCCAGTCAGAAGGCTGGAGCACTTAAAAGTCTTGTGCAATGAAGATGTAACCAAATTCACTTTCCACTGAAATCTGAGGAGTTGCTGCGCCTAGGATTGCTGCAGTGAACAGGAAGTGGGACAGCCTGACAAGGAACGCCAGTTTTACATCCTACCTTCACTCCCTCCTGTACACCTGAGTCTCGACCCATTTTAACAGTGGTTACAGAGAGTAGAAGCAGCAATCAGAGCCAAGAGGATCAAACAGGAGACTCAGCTAGTGCCTGTGTGGTGACCCAAAACTCCATGCTAACGTGCCAAAGTCTGTTGTGATTCCTCCAGGAATCACAGGGAGAGATGCTGTCCTCTCTTCAATACAATGGTTGTGTTGATTTGATGATAATGGGGTGCAGATTAGAGTGGTGCTGGAAAAGCACAGCAGGTCAGGCAGCATCTGAGGAGCAGGAAAATCGACGTTTCGGGCAAAAGCCCTTCATCAGGAATTGCTCATGAAGGGCTTTTGCCCGAAATGTCAATTTTCCTGCTCCTCAGATGCTGCCTGACATGCTGCGCTTTTCCAGCACCACTCCAATCTTGACTCCAGTCTCCAGCATCTGCAGTGCCAACCTCCGCCTAGTTGATAATGGAGTCCGTCAGCAATTAACACTGGTTCTCCTACCACCACTATCCAGGACCTTTGCCCAGACTGCATGAAACGATGCAGTCAAATAGATCATCTTGACTGCAGTCTTGGAAAGAGAGGTCAGATGGCTTTGAAACTTGCTGGGACAATGTGAGAGATTTCAGCTGGGTATGGGAGCATTGTTGAAGATGTTCACCTTTCTGCTCTGCCTTTCCAATGTAGTGAAGCGAGGGTGGACACCCTGGTCATCCAGCATAGTTTGAGAAGAGGTTACAACTGAACAGAAGCCCCTTGCCATCAGTGAGATTATAGGGGCCCCAGTGAAAATTGGAAACCATTCAGAAAGAGATTCCATGATTGATACAAAGAGACTACATCATACATTCAAGTTTAAGTTAAAAACAGTGTGTTTGCAAACATCAAGGATTTATAGTTGATTTGAGAAAAAAGTCAAAAGTTTGGACAGAAGTTTGACAATAGGACGAGCTTTACTTTTCAATTTCAGTTTTAAAAAATATGTTTTGTAAGAAGCTCTCAAAACGTACACATACTCTGAAGCTTGGCTGACACCCAGTTTGAACTCAGAATTTGGCAATTGAAGGAAAAAAATGAAAGATATGAGAAATAATCTTGTCCCTCCGTTTGTATTGTTTCTTGTTAAGGTAGACTTAAGAAAAAAAACTAACAAGATTTTTAAGACAATTGGAATGAATGAGTAGGTCAAAGAAAAGACAATGATAATTGAAAAGGACTACTAGTCCATAAGATATCGGAGCAGAATTTGGCCATTTGGCTGGTCAGGTCTGCTCTGTCAGTTAATCAAAGCTGATATGTTTCTCAACCTCATTCTCCCGCCTTCTTCCTGTATCCCTTGATCCCATTACTAATCAAGATCAAGTATCAAAGGAAAAGAGAGAGCCTATAAAGTGGCCAAGAGCACTGGGAAATCAGAAGATTGGGAAGGCTACAAAAACAGAGGATAACAAAGAGAGAAATAAGGAAGGAGAGGATCAAATATGAAGGTAGGCTAGCCAGTAACATTATAAATGATAGTAAGAGTTTCTTTCAATACATAAAAAACAAACGAGAGGCAGAAGTAAAAATTGGGCTGCTCCAAATTGATGCTGGAAGCCTAGTGCTGGGAGATAAGGAAATAGCTGAGGAACTTAATAAGTACTTTGTGTCAGTCTTCATAGTGGAAGACATGAGTAACATCCCGACAATTAAGGAGAGTCAGGGGACAGAGTTGAGTATGATGGCCATTACAAAAGAGAAAGTGCTAGAAAAGCTAAAAGGTCTTAAAATCGATAAATCTCCTGGCCTTGATGTACTACATCCTAGAGTTCTGAGAGAGGTGGCTGAGGAAATAGCGGAGGCGCTGACTGTGATCTTTCAAAAATCACTGGATTCAGGGAAAGTCCCAGATGATTGGAAAATCGCTGTTGTTCAAGAAAGGATCAAGACAAAAGATGGAAAATTATAAGCCGATTAGCCTAACCTCGGTTGTTGGTAAAATTCTAGAATCCATTGTCAAGGATGAAATTTCTAAATTCTTGGAAGTGCAGGGTCTGATTAGAACACTTCAGCATAGATTTAGTAAGGGGAGGCCATGCCTGACAAACTGGTTAGAATTCTTTGAAGAGGTAACAAGTAGATTGGACCAGGGAAACCCAGTGGATGTGGTCTATCTAGACTTCCAAAAGGCCTTTGATAAGGTGCCTTATGGGAGGCTGCTGAGTAGGGTGAGGGTCCATGATGTTCGAGGGGAGCTACTGGCATGGACTGGGGATTGGCTGTCTGACAAAAGGCAGAGAGTTGGGATAAAAAGTTCTTTTTCAGAATGGCAGCTAGTGACAATTGGTGTTCAGTATTCAGTGTTGAGGCTGCAGCTGTTCACTTTATATATTAATGATTTGGATGAAGAGACTGGGGGCATTCTAGCGAGGTTCGCCGATGATACGAAGTTAGGTGGACAGGCAGGTAGTACTGAGGAAGTGGGGAGGCTGCAGAAAGATTTAGACAGTTTAGGAGAGTGATCCAGGAAATGGCTGATGAAATTCAATGTGAGCAAATGTGAGGTCTTGCATTTTGGAAAAAAGAAAATAGGCATGGACTATTTTTCTAAATGGTGAGAAAATTCATAAAGTCAAAGTACAAAGGGGTCTGGAAGTGTTAGTCCAGGATTCTCTAAAGATTGACTTGCAGGTTGAGTCAGTGATTAAGAAAGTGAGTGTAATGTTGTTGCTTATCTCAAGAGGGTTGGAATATAAAAGCAGCGATGTGCTTCTGAGACTTTATAAAGCTCTAGTTAGGTCCCATTTAGAATACTGTGTCCAGTTTTGGGCCCCACACCTCAGGAAGGACATAGTGGCACTGGAGCGTGTCCAGCGGACATTCACACAGATGATCTCTGGAATGGTTAGTCTAACATACGATGAATGGCTGAGGATCCTGGAATTGTGTTCATTATAGTTTAGGTGGTTGAGGGGAGATCTAATAGAAACTTACAAGATAATGCATGGCTTTGAAAAGATGGACTCTGGGAAGTTGTTTCCGCTAGGCGGGGAGACTAAGACCTTAGAGTTAGAGGGGGGTCAATTTAGAACAGAAATGAGGAGACATTTCTTCAGCCAGAGAGTGGTGAGCCTGTTGAATTTATTGGTACGGAGCGCAGTGGAGGCCGGAACGTCAAATGTCTTCAAGGCAGGGACTGATAAATCCTTGATCTTGCAAGGAATCAAGGGCTATGGGCAGGTAAGTGGAATTGAAATAGCCATCAGCCATGATTAAATGGCAGAGTGGACTCGATGGGCTGAATGGCCTTGCTTCCATTCCCATGCCTTATGGTCTTATGGTCTAAGAACCTGTCTGTTTCTAGCAATGATTCACCACTTGAAGAAATTCCTCCTCATCTCCCTTCTAAAGGATTGTCCCTTCAATCTGATGCTGTGCCCTCAGGTCCAATCTCTCTTCCTAGTGGAAACATCGTCTCCATGTTCATTCTGTCCAGGCCTCTCAGTGTTTACTAAGTTTCATTCCCCCCTCATCCTTCTAAACTCTATCGGGTACAGACCCCAAGTCATCAACTGAACCTCCTACGTCAAGCCTTTCATCCCTGGGTTCGATGTTGTAAACCTCCTCTGGAACCCCTCCAATACCAGCACATCATTCCTTATGGGCCCAAAACCATTCACAATATTCCAAATGCCGTCTGACCACAGGTTCATTCAGCCTCAGCAGTACATCTCTACTCTTGTGTCTAGCTCTTTACCTGTACCTCTACCAATGTCATCTACTGTATCTGTTGCACCTGATATGGTCTCCTCTACATCGGAGAGCCAGGAAGCCTTCTTGCAGATCATTTCAGAGACTATCTCTGGAACATCCATACCCACAACCCAATTGCTCTTTGGCTGAACACTTCAACTCCCCCTCCCACTCTGTCAAGGCCTCTTCCACCACCAAGCCATTACCACCCGACGCCTGGAGGAGGAAAGCCTCTTTTTTGCAAGGTATGAGGAAAGCCTCATATTCTGCCTTGGGACCCTGCAACCATATGGGATAAATGTGGATTTCAACAGCTTACTCTTCCTCTCACATTATCCTAGTCCCAAGCCTCCAACTTGGCACCACCCTTCGGACCTGATCATCATTCCCCTCTCTCTGACCTCTCACCTTCTCCCTCACCTTCATCCACCTATTGCTTTCTGAGCTACTTGCCCCCATACCAGACCCCCTCCCATTTTTCTCAGCCCCAACTCACAAGCCTCATTCCTGATGAAGGGCTTATGCCCTAAATATTGATTCTCCTGCTCCTTGGATGCTGCATAACCTGCTGTGCTTTTCCAGCAACACACTAACAAGATTTTTAGGTATGAGCACCCCTTCATGAAGCAGTGCTGACTCAGCCCTATGTATCCACGTGCTTCCAATTACTCCACAAACGCATCCTTAATAATGGTCTCTAAAATCTTACCAATGACTGAGGTCAGAAGTCTCCTGTCTTCTGCCTCCCTCCTTCTTAAACAAGGATATTACACTAAGGATGTCCAGTCCTCCAGAACCTTCCCAGACTCCAGTGATTGCTGAAAGGCCACCACCAATGCATCTACAATCTCCTTGGCTATTTCCTTCGGAACCATGGGGTGTAGTCCATCTGTTCTGGGTGATTTATCCACCTTCAGACCTTTCAACTTCTGCACCACCTTCTCCTTAGTGATGGCCACTACGTTCATCTCTACCCCCTGACTCTCTTGAAGTTCTGGTATGCGGCTGGTGTTTTCCACTGTAAACACTGATGCAAATTACCTGTTTAGTTCTTCCATCATTTATTTGTTCCCATCATTACTACTCCAGCCTCATTTTCCAGTGATCCAATGCCCACTCTTACCTCGCTCTCACCTTCTAAATATCTGAAAAAAAACTCATGCAATCTTCTTTAATTGCTATCTCATATTTCAGCTACTCCTTCTTTATTGCTTTTTTACAGTATCCTCTGCTGGTTTTTAAGGCTTCCCAAACCTTTAGCTTTCCTCTAGTCTTCACCACACTGTATACTTTTGTTTTTGTTTCTATGCTGTCCCTGACTTCCCTTGTTAGCTAGGATTGCATCATCTTTCCATCAGGAACCTTCTTTCTTGGCATGAATTTAAGGCCATAAGACCATCAGACATAAGAGCAGAAATTAGGCCATTCAGCCCATCGAGTCTGCTCTGCAGTTCAATCATGGCGATACGGTTCTCAACCCTATTCTCCCACCTTCTCCCCGTAACCCTTGATCTCCTTGATACTCAAGAACCTTTTTATTGGCGTCTTAAATATACTCAATTACTCGGCCTCCACAGCCTTCTGTAACAATGAATTCCATGATTCCCCACTCTCTGGCTGAAGAAGTTTCTCCTTATCTCCATTCTAAAAATGTCTTCCCCTTTACTCTAAGGCTGGGCCCTCAGGTCCTAGTCTCTCCTACCAATGGAAACACCCTCCCAACACCCACTCTGTCCAGGCCATTCAGTATTCTGTTAGTTTCCATTGGATCCCCCCTCATCCTTCTAAACTCCATCGAGTATAAACCCAGAGTCCTCAAATGTTTGTCATATGTTTAGCTTTTCATTCCTGGGACCATTCTCATGAACCTCCTCTGAACATGATCCTGGGTCAGTACATCCTTCCTGAGAGATGGGGCCCAAAACTGTGCACAATTCTCTAAATGTGACCTGACCAGGCCCTTATAGAGCCTCAGAAGTACATCGAGGAGAAAGTGAGGTCTGCAGATGCTGGAGATCAGAGCTGAAAATGTGTTTCTGGAAAAGCACAGCAGGTCAGGCAGCATCCAAGGAGCAGGAGATTCGACGTTTCGGGCATAAGCCAAGAAGGGCTTATGCCTGAAACGTCGAATCTCCTGTTCCTTGGATGCTGCCTGACCTGCTGCGCTTTTCCAGAAACATATTTTCACCTCAGAAGTACATCCCTGCTTTTATATTCGAGTTCCCTCAAACTAAATGCCATCATTGCTTTGCCTTCATAACTACTGACTCAACCTGCAAATTTACTTTGAGTGAAGCCTGGACTTCAGAATTTTCTCCCCATTTTGAAAATAGTCCATGTCTCTATTCTTCCTACCAAAGTGCATGACCTCACACTTTCCCACGTTGTACTCCATCTGCCACCTCTTTGCCCACTCTTCTAACCTGTCCAAATCCTTCAACAGCCTCCCCACCTCATACTACCGGTCCCTCTCCGTATCTTTGCATCATCTGCAAATTTAGCCAGAATGCCCTCAGTTCCTTCATCTAAATCGTTAATGAATAAAGTGAAAAGTCATCGTCCCAACACTGAGCCTTGCGAAACACCACTTGTCACTAGCTGCCACACCGAGAAGGATCCTTTTTTCCCCACACACTGCCTTCTGTCAGACAGTCAAGCTTCTATCTATGCTAGTACCTTGCCTCTGACACATGGGTCCTTATCTTACTAAGTAGCCTCCTGTGCGGCACCTTGTCAAAGGCCTTCTTGAAGTCTAGGTAGATAACATCCATTGGTTCTCCTTGGTCTAACTTCCTCATTATTCTTTCAAGGAATTCTAACAGATTTGTCAGGTATGGCCTCCCCTTCATGACACCATGTTGATGTTGCCCTATTTTACCATACATTTCCAAATATTCAGTAATCTCATGCTTCACAATGGATTCCAAGATCTTACCCACGATCGAGGTTAGGCGAACTGGTCTGTAATTTTATGTCTTTTTCTTTGCTCCCTTTTTAAACAGGGGCGTCACGTTAGTGATTTTCCAGTCCTCTGGGACCTTCCCTGATCCTAGCGATTCCTGAAAGATTACCACTAACGCCTCCACTATCTCCTCAGCTTTCGCCCTTAGAACTCTGGGGTGTCATCCATCTGGTCCAGATGATTTATCCACCTTCAGGCCATTCAGTTTGTTTAGCACCTTCTCCTTGGTAATGGCCATCATACTCAGCTCTGGCCCCTCACTGTCTTGAATTTTTGGGATATTGTTTGTGTCTTCTACTGTGAAGACTGAGGCGAAGTAATTATTCAGTTCCTCAGCCAGTTCCTTGTTCCCCACTACTATCTCTCCAGCATCATTTTTCATTGGCCCAATGTCCACTTTTACCTCTCTTTTGCACTTTATATATCTAAAGAAACCTTTGCAATCTTCCTTCATATTACTGGCTAGTTTACACTCATACTTAATCATCTCCCTCCTTTTTTTTAACCCTCTGTTGGTCTCTGTAAGCTTCCTAAACCTCTGGTTTCCCACTGCCTTTCACCATATCATATGCTTTCTCTTTTGCTTTTATACTATCCCTGACTTCCCTAGTCAGCCATGGTTGCCTCATCCTCCCTTCTTGTTCTTCGGGATGAATCTTTGCTGTGTCTCCTGAATTAATCCCAGAAATCCCTGCCATTGCAGTTCCATTGTCTTTCTTGCTAGGCTCTTCTCCCAGTGAATTCTGCCCAGCTCCTCCCTCATGCTTCTGTAGTTGCTTTTATTCAGCTGTACTACTGTTACCTCTGATTTTATCCTCTCCCTCTCAAATTGCAGAGTAAATTCAATCATATTATGATCACTATCTCCTAAGGGTTCCTTCACCTTAAGCTCCCTTATCAAGCCTGCCTCATTATACACAACACTATATCCAGTATTCCCCATTCCCTAGCGGGCCACACCACAAGCTGCTCCAAAAAGCCATCTTGCAGATATTCCACCATTTTCTTTTCTTGCAATCCACTACCAACCTAATTTTCCCAATCCACCTGTATATTGAAATCCCCTGTACTTTGTGTCCCAAATTATTCCTGAAATTCCTACCATTGCCACTCCCTGCTAGCCCCCCCACTTCCAATCAACTCTAGTCAGCTCCTCTCTCACACCTTTGTAGTTACCTCTACTCAATTGTAATACCGTTAGATCTGATTCCAGCTGCTTTCTCTCAAACTGCAGGGTGAATTCTATCATGGTCACTGCTCCCTGAGGGGTTCCTTCACCTTCAGCTCCCTAATCAAGTCTGCCTCATTACATATCACCAAATGCAGAATTGCCTGTTCTCTAGTGGGCTCTAGCACAATCTGCTCCAAAAAACTAATCTCGTATACATTCCACAAATTCCTTTCTTGAGATTTGCTACCAACTTGATTTTCCCAATCTACTTGCATGTTGAAGTTTCCCATGATTATTGTAATAGAGCCTTTCTTACATGTATTTTCTATCTCCTGATTTATTTGCTTCCTTACTTCCTGACTACTGCTAGGAGGCCAGTAAACAATTCCCATCAGGGTCTTTTCTCCTTTGCAGTTCTTCAGATCTATCCACAGAGATTCTACGCCTTCCAACTCTATATCATTTCTTGCTATCAAATTGATTTTATTTCGTACTAACAAGGCAACCCCATCCCTCCTTTCGATAGGATGTATATCCTTGAATATTTAGTTCCCAGCCCTAACTTCTTACAGATCTTCCTCAGTGATATCCACAACATTGTACCTGCCAATTTCAATCTGCACTACAAGTTCATTTACCTTGATTTATAAACTGTGTGCATTTAAATACAACACCCTCAATTCTGTATTGTCCGTTGTCTCTGCTCATAGTTTCCCTTTACCTACTGTGCGTGGGGTTAGATTCCTGACCCTTTCCACTCTCACTGTTGTATTACTTATTCTGGAAACTTTTAAAAACCTCTGCTGAGACATCCCTTCTTTTAATTTTTTCCATAATTTTCCATGCAATTGAATGCCTCACGCCCCACTTTTTATTTTAAAGCCCTGTCCACATCCCTCATTATGTGATTCGCTCGGACTCTGGTTCCAGCGTGATTCAGGTGGAGCCCATCCCATCAGAACAGCTGCCTCCTTGCCCAGTTCTGGTGATGATGTCCCATGAAATCAAACCCTTTTCTCCCACACCAGTCTTTGAGCCCTGCATTTGCCTCATTAATCTTGTTGACCCTGTGCTAATTTGGTAGTGGCTCAGGAAGTAATCCAGAGATTATTATCTTTGTAGCTCTGCTTTTTAATTTAATCCCTAATTGCTCATATTGCCCCAGCAGAACCTCTTTCTTCTTTCTACCTGTATCATTGTTACATAGAGTGCAACAACTGGATTTTTCCCCTCCTAATCCAAGTTGGTCAATCATGGCCAAATAGTCTATCACTACAAAACTGCTGCCCCTGCTCCTCCATTCTACAGATTCGCTAAAGTGTTACTTCTGCAATTATAATTACTGATACAAAGTAAATGAACTCACACCAGTGTATAACTGTTTCAGCCAAGAGCTGAGTCAACAAGAATGGAAACTATGTGGAGGAAATACATAATTTTTTTTTGTACTAGCTAAAAATGTATGCAAGAAAGAAACGGGACTGCGAAACAATGGTAGAAATACAGGCGAATAGATAAAATGCTGTGAGGAGAGGCTAGATAGGCCAGTTAAGCTAGATACGCCTGTACAAACAGTAGGTATAAACATCTGTTTCCCACTTTTACAGAAACACAGGAACAAACCCCAATTAAAAGGAACTTAACAATAAGATGCTGAGAGGGAAGGCACAGAAGGAGGGAGTAGGTAATAGTAAGGAAAGGATATGCCTAACAATGACCCACAGCGGGATGAGGTCAAACGGCCTTGTGAGGCCAGAAATAAGCATTTTGTCACAGACAAGGTCCTATAAGGCAAGAGATAAACAGGAGTAATGGGTACTGGTCTTAGGGAAGTGGAAGATGTAAACAGGGGAGGAGCAATGAAATAAAAAAAAGAAACCAAATGATATAAATATCGAGTATTCATTGAATTCGATGTGTGTTTGTCCCTGCCTTGTGTACAGTGGACATCGCACCCACTTGCAAGTGTGAAATAAATGACACTACTGATTCAGATCGTGTCTTGGACTGAAATTATTGAAGTGAGTGAGATTTGTTTCTCACAGTTCTCATGTCATGCATAATATATTTCCTTTATTTCCCCAATTGAACAGTACACTGTCTCTAAACTGCTGCTTCTTAACAAATTTATTAAACTTTCTGAAAATTGCTTACTGAAAATTTCCTCTGAGTAGGTAACTGTGATTGTGACCTCCCAAAACCAAAAACCCTTCCCTTTGATGTTCATGGTCGTGTATTTGTCTCAACCACTCCATGGCAAAGAAGCTGCACATTGTCACCACACAATTAAAAAAGTATTTCCTGAATCCCCTGTTGCATTTATTAGTGATTTTTATATTTATGATCCTGACTATTGGACATTCCCCAAAAAGTGGAAACATTTTCTGACCACCTTCCCCATTAGAACTCTTTTTGATCTGTGTTAGAGAGAAAAGTGACCCAGCCTGTTCAGACCTTCCTAAGTAACATGTTGTTTTCAGTTCCCTTATCATTCCTTTGAATCTTAGCGCATATTCTCCAGAGTACCCCTTTATAATATGGAAATGAGTACTTTCAGTGAAAAGGCAGCATCACTTGCCTACATCACACTTTGCCTTCAGAGCACCCGGAACGTTTATCTCGGGAGCGGATTGTCGGAGAGTCCGAGTCACCGACGGACACAGTAGAGAGCATGAGCCGGAGGCTGAAAGAGGTGGCACTGCAGGTGAGAGTGAAGGAAGGGAGAAGGGAGAAGGGAGGGAGAGAAAATTAAAAAAGGAGGGAGGGAGGGAGAGAGAGGAAGAAGAGGAGGAAATGAGGGAGGAGAAGGTACTAATGCTGTATCCATTCTGAATTAATGATAAAATTGATTTGGGGAAATGGTGTGAGGATAGAACTCAATAAATTGAGGAGATATTTAATTAAACCCTTTGTACTGGCCTTTTATAAAAGGGAAGGAAGTTGGATCCCGTACAGAGATGATGAATAACTAGAGCTCTGTCACTGCATTTAAAAACAAAACTTTACATGTCACATGTAAAAAATGAGGTCTGGAGATCACAGCTGCAAATGTGTTGCTGGTTAAAGCACAGCAGGCCAGGCAGCATCTCAGGAATAGAGAATTCGATGTTTCGAGCATAAGCCCTTCATCAGGAATAAGAGAGAGATAGCCAAGCAGGCTAAGATAAAAGGTAGGGAGGAGGGACTTGGGGGAGGGGCGATGGAGGTGGGATAGGTGGAAGGAGGTCAAGGTGAGGGTGATAGGCCGGAGTGGGGTGGGGGCGGAGAGGTCAGGAAGAGGATTGCAGGTTAGGAGGGCGGTGCTGAGTTGAGGGAACCGACTGAGACAAGGTGGGGGGAGGGGAAATGAGGAAACTGGAGAAATCTCTTCCGCAACTACACTGGCACCACCCCCCACCTTTTCCTCCGCTACATCGATGACTGTATCGGCACTGCCTCGTGCTCCCACGAGGAGGTTGAACAGTTCATCAACTTTACTAACACCTTCCATCCCGAGCTGAAATTCACCTGGACTGTCTCAGACTCCTCCCTCCCCTTCCTAGACCTTTCCATTTCTATCTCGGGCGACCGACTCAACACAGACATCTATTATAAACCGACTGACTCCCACAGCTACCTGGACTACACCTCCTCCCACCCTGCCCCCTGTAAAAACGCCATCCCATATTCCCAATTCCTTCGTCTCCGCCGCATCTGCTCCCAGGAGGACCAATTCCAACACCGTACAGCCCAGATGGCCTCCTTCTTCAAGGACCGCAGATTCCCCCCAGACGTGATTGACGATGCCCTCCACCGCATCTCCTCCACTTCCCGCTCCTCCGCCCTTGAGCCCCGCTCCTCCAACCGCCACCAAGACAGAACCCCACTGGTTCTCACCTACCACCCCACCAACCTCCGCATACAACGTATCATCCGCCACCATTTCCGCCACCTCCAAACGGACCCCACCACCAAGGATATATTTCCCTCCCCTCCCCTATCAGCGTTCTGCAAGGACCACTCCCTTCGTGACTCCCTCGTCAGATCCACACCCCCCACTAACCCAACCTCCACCCCCGGCACCTTCCCCTGCAACCGCAGGAAATGTAAAACTTGCGCCCACACCTCCACACTCACTTCCCTCCAAGGCCCCAAGGGATCCTTCCATATCCGCCACAAGTTCACCTGTACCTCCACACACATCATCTATTGCATCCGCTGCACCCGATGTGGCCTCCTCTATATTGGTGAGACAGGCCGCTTACTTGCGGAACGCTTCAGAGAATACCTCCGGGCCGCCCAAACCAACCAACCCAATCACCCCGTGGCTCAACACTTTAACTCTCCCTCCCACTCCACCGAGGACATGCAGGTCCTTGGACTCCTCCACCGGCAGAACACAACTACACGACGGCTGGAGGAGGAGCGCCTCATCTTCTGCCTGGGAACCCTCCAACCACAAGGTATGAATTCAGATTTCTCCAGTTTCCTCATTTCCCCTCCCCCCACCTAGTCTCAGTCGGTTCCCTCAACTCAGCACCGCCCTCCTAACCTGCAATCCTCTTCCTGACCTCTCCGCCCCCACCCCACTCCGGCCTATCACCCTCACCTTGACCTCCTTCCACCTATCCCACCTCCATCGCCCCTCCCCCTAGTCCCTCCTCCCTACCTTTTATCTTAGCCTGCTTGGCTCTCTCTTATTCCTGATGAAGGGCTTATGCTCGAAACGTCGAATTCTCTATTCCTGAGATGCTGCCTGGCCTGCTGTGCTTTGACCAGCAACACATTTGCAGCTTTACATATCACATGCTGGTCCACCTTCGCCCTCAAACAGGGTTTCTGATGGTGCAGAGTGAAATTAAAAAGGTTTCAGAGCTCCACGTTCACTCTGGGCTGATTGTTTTTCATTAAACAGACACATGGAGAATTGCACTTTTGTCCTTACACTGTTGGTGTTATCTTTCAGGCTGTAAGCTTGCACTGCCGACTCCACAGGATCCAGGCACCAGTCAGGTATTGGCCGCTCTGCACTACATTAGAGAGACATAATGCTCAAAATGCAGGTGCTTGGACATACACCTCTCGTGGCTTCTGTAAAGCTGGGATTTCCAGGCAGTCTGAGAAAATGTCATCAGACTCTCTTTCAGCTGCAAAGATCAGCTCTGAGGTTTTGGAGAATCTCAGGCAAACCGCTGCGAAGCATTTTGGGAAGTCAGACATTGATGCCTCAGGGCTGGAGAGTGTGATTGAGTCCATTCTGAAGCTAGGTCTAAGCCAGGCTCAGGTTAAGCAGTTGCTCACTTTGAATCCGAAAATCGCTGTGCAACATCCACAGAGGAGCCTCGCTGCGCTCAATGTACTCAACCTCCTTGGCTTAAACCCAAGTAACATTATCAAGATCCTGGAAAAATGTCCAGATCTGCTTGGAGCAAAGGCACATCAACTTCAGCCACTTATTGAGAATCTACAGAAGTATGGGCTGGGAGAAGGTAATATAATGGCTCCTGTCTATGTCTCAGGATTCACACAATATGTTGTATGGGAAGTATACAGCATTATAACTTAGAGTTTGTAGGCCTGCTGCATTTATGCTTAAAATGTGGAAGGTGTCATATATCTTGCCTCTTCAACACTGGCTTCATTTTGTCATGACCCATTGCTGTCTCATGTCTGCTTTCTCTGGTATTAAATCCTTTCCGCTGTAAGGAGGTGTTCTCTCTATAAACTGAAATTTAATTGTTTATGAGAGATTGATGGGACCAAACCTTCATGAGAAGACTCTTCGGGCCCTGTTGTTCATTTTCAGTGTGCCTTTCCTTTCTTTAGGCAGTCTACAACGTGTCTTGGTGCATTCCCCACAGATCCTGAATCTTTCTGCAAAACAGGTGAACAACACAGTACGTTTCTTCAAAGACAAGTGTATTTTCACGGCTGCTCAGATCACAGAAATCCTCCGGACTTCACCTAATGTCCTTTTTGAGAAATTTGAAGAATTGGAATATAAATTCCAGGTAACGAGCGTATCCTGGTTAACACCGTGTGTTACACTAACCTGTTTTATTTATGCTTTCTCCTGCCCTTTGCTCTTATGTTTTATTGTAGAATAATTCTAATGGATTAGAATTATGAAGGTACATAGTTTTTAAATTTGATGTCTGTGAAAAGTACTTTCACAAGCAAAATGTTAAATGAGATCAATTAAGAATGGGCTGTTTGAATCTAAACCCTTGGTTTGAAAGTTCTGAGTTAAAGAATCTGAGATTCAATCCTTCATGTCTAACTATAATTCAGGAAATAGAGGGATTGGGCCCAACGAACCTGCTCCATGACTTAACCATGGTTGGTCACCTATCTCAGTGCGATTTCCCTTGACATATTTATTATTCTATTGCTCTTTGTCTCGAACCTGTGCAATGACTAAACCCCCTCAGCCCTCTGGGGTAGAGAATTCTAAAGATTCGCCAGAATATTTTCTCCTCAACTCAGTCCTAAATGTCCTGGCCGTTGTTCTGAGAGTGTTTCCCCCTTCTCTGGTTCTACATTCCCCTCAACTTGGCCAGGGAAAAATTTCAGGTGACATTTACCAAGACATTAACTTGAGTATTGCAACAATTATGTTTATGAATTTAAAAAGAATTTTTAAATCTTCAGTTTGTAGACACTGACATCTGTCTGTACAGATGTATAATAAAAATCATAAGGTACAGTTTGAAGGGGAGAATTTCTCTGCTGTTTTGACCAACATTACTCTCTCAATTAATACCATCAAGACAAAGACACCAAATACGTTCATTCTCTCATTGCTCTCTGTTGCATTTTATTGAGAAAATGTTTGCAATACTCCACCATACGACAGTAACTAGATACTGTAGCTTACTCTGTAACAGAACTTTCGCACCTTTGAGATGGGAAAGAGTAATGCACAAATTCCAAACTTATTTTGAAATTATTCTTAAAACGTAAACTTTGAATACTACTAAAGAAGTATTTTGTGTCATTGTTTACTGTGAAGAAAGATAGAGAACTTGGGAAAATAAATAGCAACATTTTTTGCAGTGTCCATATTACAGAGTAAGAGGTGCTGGATGTGTTAAACCACTTAAACCACTTGTGGGCGGCACGGTGGCACAGGTGGGCGGCATGGTGGCATTAGTGGGCGGCACGGTGGCACAGGTGGGCGGCACGGTGGCACAGTGGTTAGCACTGCTGCCTCACAGCGCCTGTAGACCCGGGTTCAATTCCCGACTCATGCGACTGACTGTGTGGAGTTTGCACGTTCTCCCCGTGTCTGCGTGGGTTTCCTCCGGGTGCTCCGGTTTCCTCCCACAGTCACAAAGATGTGCGGGTCAGGTGAATTGGCCATGCTAAATTGCCCATAGTGTTAGGTAAAGGGGTAAATGTAGGGGTATGGGTGGGTTGCGCTTCGGCGGGTCGGTGTGGACTTGTTGGGCCGAAGGGCCTGTTTCCACACTGTAAATCTAATCTAATCTAAAGGTGGATAAATCCCTGGGACGTGATCAGGTGTACCCTAGAACTCTGTGGGAAGCTGGGGAAGTGATTGCTGGGCCCCTTGCTGAGATATTTGTATCTTTGGTAGCCACAAGTCAGGTGCTGGAAGACTGGAGATTGGCTAACATGGTGCCACTAATTTAAAAAGGTTGTATGGCCTGTTTCCATACTGTAGGGCCAGAGGAAATGCAGTGTAACAGCAAAAGATAAGGGACTACATATAGATGGGATGCACTTTGCAGTGTTGATATGGACTTGTTGGGCCTAGTGACCTGTTTTCACACTGCAGGGCCATGGGAAAAACCAGAACTACAGATCAGTGAGCGTGATATCAGTGGTGGCCAAGTTATAGAGTCATAGAGTTGTACAGCACAGAAACACACCCTTTGGTCCGACTCTTCCAGTCGACCAGATATCCTAACCTAAGCTAGTCCCATTTGCCAGTACTTTGTCCTTAACCTTCTAAACCTTCCTATTCATGTACCTGTCCAGATGCCTCTTAAATGTTGTAATTGTACCAGCCTCCACCACTTCCTCTGGCAGCTCATTCCATATACGCATCAAGTGTGAAAAAGTTACCCTTGTGTCCCTTTTAAATCTTTCCTCTCACACCCTAAACCTATGCCCAAAGGTCACCCCTCAGCCTCTAACGCTCCAGGAAAAACAGCGCTAGCCTGTTCAGCCTCTCCCTATAGCTGAAATCCTCCAATCCTAGCAACATCCTTGTAAATCTGTTTTGAACCCTTTCAATTTTCACAACATTCTTCCTATAGGAAGGAGACCAGAACTGCACGCAATATTCCAAAATTGGCCTAACCAATGTCCTGTGCAGCTGCAACATGACCTCCCAACTCCTGTACTCAATGCTCTGACCAATAAAGGAAAGCATACCAAACGCCGCCTTCACTATCCTATCTACCTGTGACTTCACTTTCAAGGAACTATGAACTTGCACTCCAAGGTCTCTTTGTTCAGCAATACTCCCTAGGACCTTACCATTAAGTGTATAAGTCCTGCCCTTTCTTGCCTTTCCAAAATGAGGCACCTCATATTTATCGAAGTTAAACTCCATCTGCCAGTCCTCTGCCCATTGGCCCATCTGATCTAGATCCTGTTGAATTCTGAGGTAGTCTTTTTAACTGTCCACTACACCTCCAATTTCGGGGTCATCTGCAAACTTACTGTCACCACCCTCTGTCTTCTACCTTTGAGCCAATTTTTTATTCAAATGGCTAGTTCTCCCTGTATTCCATCTGATCTGACCTTGTGAACCAGTCTCCCATGGGGAACCTTGTTGAATGCCTTACTGAAGTCCATATAGATCACGTCTACCTCTCTGCCCTCATCACTCCTCTTCGTTACGTCTTCAGAAAACTCAATCAAGTTTGTGAGACATGATTTTCCATACACAAAGCCATGTTGACTATCCCTAATCAGTCCTTGCCTCTCCAAATACATGTCATCTATTGTTTCCATTGCTCTTGGTGTGGTCTCCTCTACGTTGGGAAGACAGAATGCCTACTTAAGGAAAATCCCAGAGAACATCTCTGGGACATACGCACTAAAAGAAACCTCACTGCCCTGTGGCCGAATACTTGTAACTCCCCTTCCAACTCCCACAAGGACAGCCAAATCCTGGGCTGCCTCCACCGCCAAACTCTGGCCACCCGATGCTTGGAGGAAGAACATCTCATCTCCCACCTTGGGACCCCCCCAACCACACGGCATCAATGTAGATTTCAGCAGTTTCTTCATTTCCCCATCCCCTACTTTATTGTCGAGCCAACTTTCCACTCAGCACCGCCCTCATGAACTGTCCTACTGGTCCATCTTCCTCCTCCCTATCCGCTCCATCCTCCTTTCTGACCTATCACTATCACCTCCAACTCCATCTACCTATCACTTTCCCAGTTCCCAGGTGCTGGATCCACTGCTTTTCATCATTTATATAAATGGTTTGGACGTGAATGTAGGAGGTATGGTTAATAAGTTTGCAGATCGATACCAAAATTGGAGATGTAGTGGACAGCGAAGAAGGTTACCTCAGATTACAACGGGATTTTGATCAGATGGGACAATGGGCCAAGGAGTGGCAGATGGAGTTTAATTTAGATAAATTTGAAGTGCTGCATTTTGGGAAGGCAAATTGGGCAGGACTTAATGGTAAGTCTTGAGGAGTGTTGCTGAACAGAGACTCCTGGGAGTGCAGGTTCATAGTTTCTTGAAAGTGGAGTACAAGGTACACATGATAGTGAAGAAGGGGTTTGGTATGCTTGCTTTTATTGGTCAATGCATTGAGTATAGAGGTTAGGAGGTCATATTGTGGCTGTACAAGACATTGGTGAGGCCACTTTTGGAATACTGCGTTCAGTTTTTGTCCCCCTGCTATTTGAGGATATTGTGAAACTTGAAAGAGTTCAGAAAAGATTTGAGGATGTTGCCAGGGTTTGAGCTATAGGGAAAGACTGAATAGGCTGGGGTTATTACCCCTGGAGTGTCGGAGGCTGAGGGGTGACCTTGGAGTTTAGAAAATCATGAGGAGCATGGATAGGGTAAATAGACAAAGTCTTTCCCTTGGGTAGGGGAGTCCAAAACTAGTGGGCATGGGTTTAAGTTGATAGGTTCCTTTTAAATCTTTCCCCTAAGGGGCAATTGTTTCTCACACAAGGTGATACACAAGGTGTATGGAATGGGGAAGTGGTGGAGGCTGGTACAATTATATTTAAAAGGCATCTTCATGGGTATATAACCGGGAAGGGCTTAGAGGGATATGGGACAAATGCTGACAAATAGGACTAGATTAATTTAGGATATCTGGTCGGCTTCCATGCTATACAGCTCTTTGACCAGATTTATGATTTTCTAAATAGGTTTTATTATCACAAGTAAATGTTCCTCACTGAAGAGCTCTTGGGCAGGTGGGTAGATGTATTAGCTCAAAATGTAGTAGAATTTCAATCCCTGATATTAACATTTTCCTCTTTGTACCCCCAGCCTGTAGCCGCCCTCTGTATTCTCCAGCAGTATCAATTATCCCTGGAGAAGTTGGCTGCCAGGAATAAAAAATGCTTGTATGCCACTGTGTTGTGCTGGCTTTATACCCAACCCAACTGAGAAAAACAAAATCTCCAAATTGGGTTTCACAGATCCACCTGACAGAATCAATTGTCTTCCGAGATAACCCGCTGCAAATTGTTCACTTGGCAATCTTCAGTGCATGTGAAGTGCTCATTACAAACTGCAATTATTTGTAGCTGAGAAGCTTTCTTCATGAGGACATAGGTTGGAGGTGCTGCAAAGCAATGATGGAATTGAAAGCATAGGATCCTGGGAAACCAGTGAATCTCAGCAAGGGCAGGTGCCTCTGGAGTTCTGGTAGAATGTTGATACGTGGTAATATAAAACAGTCAAGAAGCATACACTTTAAAGTCCAGTTGAGGGAATATGCAGATGTTAAAACATCAGGTGAGGTGGATCGTGTAGATGAAAAATTAGATGCATAAATAAAGCTGAGCTCAGAGTCAAGCAATATGTCAGGGTTCAGTAGTTTGGGCTACATATGTTTAGCTATTTGCTAGCATACATAACTTTCAGTACTGTTATCACTCTCTCTGTAAATTCTCTGTCTTCTAAAAGTACAATTTAATCACATGGTTATAAACTGCCTCTATTTTTTTAGTACGCCTACTTCCGAATGGGTATAAAACAATCAGAAATTGCAAAATCCGCATTGTTCCGGGTGTCGCTAGAAGAACTGAAGCAGCGTCACATCTTCTTGGAACGACTAGGACTTTACCAGACTCCAGATAAGAAGGGACAGACTCAGATTGTAAACCCCAAACTGAAGGATGTACTCTCCACCAGCGAGGACCATTTTCTGACTCAAGTGGCCAGGTCAACCCAGGAAGAGTTTGACATCTTTAAGAAGCTACTGAGCTGTGAGGAGATAGAGAAAGAAGAACTTGAGTCCTCAGAATGGGGAGACGAAGAAGAACTCGAGAAGGACTACAGCAGTGAGGAAGATGATGGACCACTTCAGAGAAATCACTAAAGGTTATATTCAAGAAAGGGATTAGAGTTGATGATTAAATGGAGTATTTGTGCTGGAGGATACCAATTAAAATTGCAAATGGGAAGCTACAAGCATTATTCATTAATTAAAAAAACATTATTCTCTGCTAGACTTTGTACAAATGACCATGTTTTATACAGATTTTAAAATTGGTAGAGTGTAACTATAAGCCAATATAGTGGAGATTTATTGTCGTTGGTTAGGTGCTATAGCAATACAGACCCTCTTTCAGTTACCGATATCAGCTATTAGCCTGGTTGAGGTAATTATCTCTAGACATATGATGCATGTCAGAAATATGTTTGAAGTAAATTAATCTTGCAGGTTACAACACAGAGGAAAAGACCAATGAAAACATACTTTAAAAAAAAACAAATGTGTTTAAGATAAACTTTACTGTTCACACAGCGCAAATACAAAAATAGTGTGTAAAGGATAAGAAGATACAAAGCTTAAATAATTCATTCTGGCACTTAGTATCCTTATGAAATATATAATAGATTACACTTTATATAATTATAGTGCTGCTTGGTGATCCCAATAGGTTTGGCAAAGACTGGTAAAACAATTCTAACGGTGTGTCTGACTTGTCTCATAAGATATTGTAGGTGTTGAATTACACATCACAGCATTTAGGTACCATTGGTGAACATGTGATGACTGATTATAAACACTACATAGAGCAGAACTTCATAATTTTTATTTGTCAGACTAAGCCTTTTAGATCAACAGGAGTTTTCAGCAGTAATAGCCAGTTTAATCAGAAGTTGGAATTCGTGTCATGTTTTGAAGGGAGTGCTGGACAGCAAATCCTGGACATTCCTATGTAGTGTCGTATATAACATATTGTATTTTAGTGGTAGAAGAGAAGCACAGATGTGGAACCGAGTAAGTTTAACAGTGACAGATCTGCTTTGATAGCATGAAACCCCCCCAACCTCCCCGACACCCTATGCACACAGATTTCTCACCAAGGGACCTTCCACTCTTGAAACCGGCTTTCAGTGGGGGAAAAAGTTTGGAAAGTGCTGGTTTATATACTCCCAACAAAAGAGTTAGTTATATTATTAAAGAACAGCTGACCATTTCTTTAGGGAGGTATGATTTGGAGATGCCGATGTTGGACTGGGGTGTACAAAGTTAAAAATCACACAACACCAGGTTATAGTCCAACAGGTTTAATTGGAAGCACACGAAGGAGCGTCACTCCGAAAGCTAGTGGGCTTCCAATTAAAACTGTTGGACTATAACCTGGTGTTGTGTGATTTTTAACTTTAGGGAGGTATGTAGTGCAACGGTTAACAATCTCTTAGCCAAGTTGCTTTTCTTTAGGAATAGAAATGAAACCAGCTATTAAAAATAAACTAGTACTAAACTAACTTAAACAAAAGTATTAATTTAAAATAACTATCCATTTAACTTTATTCTGTACTAAAGCAATGCTTTAGTAGTAACTTTAATGTGGAACAAAGCAATGTTGGAGAACTCAAACTACAATACTCTTAATTGTAAATCTACAATAGTAAGTAGAGTGGGTTCTTTGATATGTTTTATTGAGATCTAATTCAATTAATTTTTATGGAATGAGGTGGTGGAGGTTGGTGCAATTACAACATTTAAAAGGCATCTGGATGGGTAGATGAATAGGAAGGGTTTACAGCAATATGGACTAAGTGCTGGCAAATGGGACTAGATTAATTTAGGATATCTGGTCAGCATGGATGAGTTGGAGGAAGGATCTGTTTCTGGGCTACACATCTCTCACTGAGAGATTATCACTTCCATCACTAAATGGTTTCACCATTCAATCTTTTGTTGTACAGTAAAATGTATAACTTTAGCAAGAAATCAGTTGCAATTTGAGAAATTTACTGAAATCAGTTTGAGAAGTAGCTGGAAACCTTAAGCAAGTGCATTTCATAGGTTACAAACAACAGCCATAAAATGAGAATTAAACAGAAGTGTAGAATATTGGTGACTGAAAGATTTCAGTTTTTAAAAAAAAAGTATGCTGAACACATTCACTTGGGATTGGTGATGATCAACCAGACTCCAACGGTGACAAAGAACACCATTCTGGCAATTCAATTGGAATGAAAGAGCAAGCTCAACTCATTGTGAAATCTAATGTAGATTTCCAGGATACTCTGATCACAACTCCTTCATATTCACCTTTTCCATGGAATGGTTGCAAAGAACAAAAATAATGTTCTTGAAGTGTCTTATTGATGTTCAGCACCCTCAATGTGTGACCTTAAATATTCAAACTTGTAAAAAACTTTTTGTGTCCTCAATAATAAAAGTGTAAATCTAATGACAATAAAATAGCATACTTTATATTCTAATACAGGAGTGTTAAACTTGGAACAAACTCTTACAAACATGCTCCCAACTATTGTGTAGCCACTCAAAAAAAACAGCATAGTCAGTATATAGTTATTTCAGTTTGGATTTGTTCTTTAGGGTGAATTTGCATTTCTTTCTGGACTAAGGCACTTTCAGGTAAGCATTCAGATTTTCATTACCAGTCTAATGCATGTTAACCTGTGACACAGTCTGCTG
The DNA here is from genome assembly GCF_020745735.1 of Hemiscyllium ocellatum. NCBI lineage: Eukaryota > Metazoa > Chordata > Chondrichthyes > Orectolobiformes > Hemiscylliidae > Hemiscyllium > Hemiscyllium ocellatum. Next base: position 80,777,250 of record NC_083413.1, read on the forward strand.
ATCTGCCTTAACATGTTAGACATGAGCTCCCTAGTTAAAACAGTAAAGTGGAAGGAAATTCTCCAAGTAATTTGTTAAGCAGTTTGTAATATTCATATTTGCCAAAAATTAGAGGTTCTGACTATCATTCAGTACATGAATATATCAAGTTGTTATCTAAGGACATCAGACTGCCCTTTTCTGAAACACCACTTTATCAATGAAGTGGGAGTAAAGCACTCACCCTCAACTTGTGCACAGCCTGTGATAGGGACAGTGCTGTTTGCATACTCCTATCATTAGGCAACTTGTTGGATTCAATATTTTATGCATCGGTTGCATGCAATGGATAGTCTTTGTTGAGGATGTGGGTTAAGAAGAGAGTGTGAGAGACGGAATGATCGCTGTGCAATATTGTGTCGCAGGCAGACAGCTCGTTTGCATGGGGTAAGTTCTGCATTTCTCCTTCCCTGATTTGGATCTTTACAAACTGACCAAATTCCTTGCCTTCATAGACACGTGTTTTTCTCCCAGAGTTCCACTCATCCCCAGAAGTGACTTCTATTCCGAACAGGCTCCACTGTCACTCATTCTAAGTTCCTGTTGCATGAAGGAAGTATGTGATAAAACAAGTGCCAATTGTTTCAAATAAAGAGAAGTATTAATTCCAGGGCATCTCAAATCAGCAGCAATAATCATCTGAAAGCCCCTGGAATGGATTTGAATTGCCTAATCTGTGTACAATTAAAAGGAGTTGTAACTGGAGAAATAATGATCAATCTATGGCTACTTCGGTATACCAAGGCAAGAGAAAATTTTCAATTGCTGTTCAGTCAAAATGCACATTTGGAAAATTAGATGTGACTTGGTATAGAGGCTATTTTTGCTGGCACTCCTACCTAGGATCAATGATGAGGGATAGCTAAATGTGACCTGCAGCTGCTTCAGGAGTTTTACTCAACACCAATTACTGTCTAGAGATGAAGGATTAGCATGGAGTTCAGCAGTCCCCCACAGCATGATGCCTCCCACTCCAGCACACTACTAAGCTCTGACAGCCACTCCATTCTTCGGCCTGCAGTAGACATCACTGATTCCGCACAGCACTAGGTAATTAAAATTACAGGATGAAAATAAAAGGAATTAAATCAAATTAAAAACAAGTGCAAGTGCAGCTACCCTGCTTATAGCATGAGAATGTTCCCCTCAGTCCTGGCTAAGCAGGTATTCGAGAAGGTCAGCTTGGAGTTCCTCAGAAGATGGCAGTGTTTGGTGATCCACATTCTCTTCATCACTCCCATACTGCTCGCAACATCCATGGCCATCTGGGAGGTGATCCTCACTGGCACACACCTCACTCCTTCTGCCTGCTAACTTCAGAGAAGTTTTGAAATCCTGGCAGTTCTCTCCAACCATTGCAGAACAGTTTCTTGAGAGTCCTATCAATAACATGTAGGAAGAGTTATTTTATATTACTGAGCATGTGCTGCCCCATCCCAGATATTGTTGCAATTGGAGGCTGGAAGAACATTTATGAGCCAAGGTCCAATTGTGTTAGGGCATGAAGATCCTGGAACAACCTTGTGATCATATCACAGAGCTGCCCATCATTGAATGTAAATAACACAGTATGCAGCAGTGTTAGAACACACGCGGGATGAATACCAGCAGAAGGAACACTCGAGTCTGGAACTCTGTATTCATGTCCATGTTGATCTGATGCAAAGTAGAAAGATTAGTCCTTTCCCAAAATAATTCTAGGACAACAACCTGGTAAATCTACAATTACCATGTATAGCAGTATTTAATATCTATCTACAATTAAATAGTGTCACTTTGAAATCTAGATCTGAAGATAGTCCTGAACCTTGCCTTCTCCACAACCAGCTTACAAAGAACTGAAGCTTGATGCAGCATCAAACAACATGATAAAAGAGTTCCTACAGCAGGTACTTGCATGGAGACTTGACAAGGTGAGGAATGTCGGGTCTACAGAATAGAACAACATTCTCTCACTTTCTCACCCAGTGTCAGTGTCACACTGAGATTTTACCTTGGAAAGATTTGGGAAAACGTATTTTCAAGATTTTTTAAAGCAATATATATTCCCACAAATTAAAAGAAAGTCAATGAGCAAAACATTGACGTAGACCCTCGTGGACTGTGAAAGATAAACATTTTGTCAGTTTGTGTTGGTAATCAACAAATAGCCTGCACACCCATTGTTAGGAAGATGTGTATAGTTTCTGGAGTGTGGTCTGGCAGCTCCACCCCGAAGGTCTCAGACACTGCAAAATACAAATTGTGCAGTTTTTGAACTGAAAGCAAGAACAACTTTAGTCATCAGAAGGGAATTTCAAGAAGCTGGTCAGGAATTACTTTATTTGTCATAAAAGATGACCCACTGACCTGAGGCAGTGTAGTTTCATCCTATTTTGCATTCTGGCATAAAGTCTAATTGAATTAAATCAGCCCGATTATAACTACTTGTCGATATGTCCATAGCTTCCCCAAATGATTTCTGGGTCTATATTTCAAACAAATGCAAAGGTGTTTGTTTCTCCTTGTGAGTGCGCCTTGGACCAGAAGGCATAATCTCAGAGTAAGGGGTTGCCTGTTTTTCCTCTGAGGCTAAGAAATTTGTGGAATCCTTTACCAGAGAGGGCTGTCAAAGTTGGGTTGTTAAGTATATTCAAGGCTGAAATGTTTAAGTTCATTGGAAATCAAAAGTTATGGGAATATGGCTGGGAAGTGGAGTTCATTATTAGATCAGTCATGATCTCATTAAAAGCAGAGTTGACTCAATGGGCCAAATGACCTATTTCTGCTCCTACATCTTATAGTCTTATAAGCAAGGTGCACTTATCCCCAATTCATGTCCTGTATTAATGTAAAGCCCCAAGTATAACTGAGCATGCTGAGGCCCCATCAAATGTGGAAGGTGTTCAAAATACTTATAATTCCTTTTAAGTAGTAATGTAACCAAATTAACATTTAAGGCATTTTGCAGTCTGCTTTAAGAAACCCTACATCATGCACAGGTCAGAACAGAATGTTGTGCTGATGTCAGTCGCTTCTCTTCCACAAGTTACATTAAACCCAAAAAGCAGAAAAACACCTTTTGTTGGGTCAATGAATTTGCTTCATCAACCAAGCCCAGGATTCACAGCTATAATGGAAGGACTCTTGTCTCACACTTACTTCCTTTGCTGGAGTACACCTCTTCCCAGGTGTACAGTGCTAGGTTCACTGGCTGAATCACCCAGGAGTTCTTCATTAGCTCCTCTAGGCTCAGGCGCTGGTGAGGATCAGGCTGCAGCATCCAGGACACCAGCTTCATAAATTCTGCAGAAAAGGGAAGCCATCACAGTAAGAAGAATTCAGTCCTCAAAGCAGAGATATTTGCATTAATGCAACAATATTATGTGGGATCCTGTGGACATTTAATTCATATATTCCCTGACAATCCATTAGTTGCTTGTCTGCATTGTAATATTTCCATTATAAAAAAATTATTTTGAATGAACCCATTGAGATGTTATGACACACCACCCTGCAGGTAGGACTTGAACCTTCTGACCCGGAGTTGGGGACACTACCACTGCATTATAAAAGGCCAATGTATTTCTGTCATATAATAGGTGAATAATAATCTCCCATGGCTTTATTTACAGAGAGTCAGACAATTGAGAATGTACTAGGAGGTGATGGGATGTTGAAAGAACTGCAAAAGGATAGATAGAAAAAGAAAAAGAGGATGCTTGTGGACCATCTGAACAATGGGAGATTATATGGAGCAATAAAAGAGAAGCACAGCAAGTATGGTCTGGGAGAGAGGAGAGTGGAATCTGAAGCTGGCTTAGGCAGATCACAAATAACAAATGAATGCATTGTTATCAACACTGTAAGAAGCAGAAATTGCAGGAATGAGCAAGCAATGTTCAAACAATTAGGACTTGAATTCAGAGGCTTTGATTAAAGGAGATTGCAAACAGTACAAAAAATAAGGCTGATAAAGGAACAACCTATATTTTATAGATAGGACTGGTCAGACCAATGGCAAATGGAGTTCATCCCAGAGAAAAGACAAAATGAAGAAATTTAGAGGAAACAACCTTTTGTCTTCGCACATCACCTAGTCAATTAGAACAATTCCTTGTTCAAGTGTTTGGCTCCTGCTTCACATTTTAGACAGAATTAACTGTTTTCAGGATAACACTAATTCAGACTTGGAATATTGTGTTGGGGTTATTCGGGATGTTGGTGAGGCCTCTTCTGGAGTACTGTGTCCAGTTCTGTTGCTCTGTTATAGGAAGGATATTATTAAGTTGGAGATAATGTCAATGTATCTGGCAAACTACCTGCTTGGAGTTTATTGCCAGACATTTGGATGTTGTCTTGACTTGATGTCAGACTTAAACTGACATGAAGAAATAGCAAATCCACACCAACCAAATCGCCAATGTTTGTGGGGCAGCTTTGTTCGAAGTGCACCATCAGCCAGGAAATCCAGCCCATTAAATGTTTTTTTTTCCCCCTCTCAGCATATTCTGCTGGACCTGGTGAGTATTCCCAGCAGTTTCCGTTTTTTTTTCCAAAGCATTCATGTCTAGGTTTGAGACACAACGTTCGGTGCTAACAAGTTGTCATTGTATGATGAGCACAGGGAACCATTCGGTCCATCATACTTGCACTGGCTATTCGATTAATCCTACTTTTCATTGATTTATAAAGTTTTATTTAGCATGCCCTTGTGAAACTGTGGCAATGCCAGGAAAAAAAAAGATCTCCCAAGGTCTTACTTTGTGATTTCCTGTTTGCGAATGACCATGTGCTCGTACCCCGCTCAGAACTGAATGTGTGTGGTTGAATGGACTTGTCCTCCAGTGCATTCAACAGCTTTGGTTTTAAGACCACTGTGAAGTACACTGAAACAATATCAACCTACTCCAAGAAAGTCCTACCTCAAGGCCAAGATTTTATTCTATGGCCAGAACCTGTCAGCGATAGGGAAGTTCACTTAGCTCAGCAGCACACTCTCATGAGCTGTCTACATCAATGGTAAGACACAGGCAAGAACAGTCAAAGCAAATGTATCCTTCAACCATTAGCCTGGGAAACCAAACTGAAAATCTACAGAGCAATTACCAAGCCAAGTCTGTTCTATGCAATGCAAGACTTAGATTGAGTGCCAGCATCATGCCAGAAAGCTGAACCACATCCATTTGTGCGCCTTTAGGAGCTTCTGAAGATCAATCAGATGGCAGAACAAAATCCTAGGTGCTGAGGTGTCAAACATCCACACCATACTGTGACAGTCACAGTCAAGTAGGGCTGGCCATGCAGCCAGTATTCCTGACATTCACTCACCAAAGTGAATCTTCTGTTGAAAGTCTGAGTGTGGGGATCTCTCTCATGACAGTTAAAGGAAGTGCTACAAGAATACACTAATGGCTTCACTTTGGAGTTTTGGTGTCAACTTTGAGTTCTGGTGGAAGATCACTCAGGATCACTGCATCTGATATGATCAAATCTCTTTCAAAGACTAGTACATATCGGAAGCAGAGTGAAAAACCTGAGCTCATCCACAGTATTCTGTTCTACTTGGAGTCATAGAGACCCTCTTCGCTGACCGCTACACCTCCAATTTTGGTGTCATCTGCAAACTTACTAACTGTACCTCTTATGCTCATGTCCAAATCATTTATGTAAATGATAAAATGTAGAGGACCCAGCACCGATCCTTGTGGCACTCCACTGGTCACAGGCCTCCAGTCTGAAAAACAACCCTCCACCGCCACTCTCTGTCTTCTACCTTTGAGCCAATTCTGTACAAGCTAGTTCTCCCTGTATTCTGAGATCTAACCTTGCTAATCAGTCTCTCATGGGGAACCTTGTCGAAAGCCTTACTGAAGTCCATATTGGTCACATCTACGGCTATTCCCTCATCAATCCTCTTTGTTACTTCCTCAAAAAACTTAGTCAAGTTTGTGAGACATGATTTCCCACGCACAAAGCCATAGTGACTATCCCTAATCAGTCCTTGCCTTTCCAAATACATGTACATCCTGTCCCTCAGGATTCCCTCCAACAACTTGCCCACCACTGACGTCAGACTCACCAGTCTATAGTTCTCTGGCTTGTCTTTACTGCCCTTCTTAAACAGTGGCACCACGTTAGCCAACCTCCAGTCTTCCGGCACCTCACCTGTGACTATCGATAATACAAATATCTCAGCAAGAGGCCCAGCAATCACTTCTCTAGCTTTCCTCACTTGCAGCACAACCTTCTGGATTCAGATCAACCTCAATAGTCACCTACAAATCTACTGGAACCCTATCACCCCAGATGTCAATGCGGTTTCGAAAGATTAACTAAAGCTTTATTTAGTGCAACAAAGGATTTCTGTTGTAAAAGGGGTGTACTGAGTAGTAAATGAGGAATATTTATAATATAAAACAGACAGTGAAGAACATGTCAATTTAAAGCTGACATCAAATCAAGAGAATCTCCAAATGTCCAGCAATAAAGTCTAAGGAAGTTGCCTCATTACATTGACATATGCTCATAGACAGCAAACATTAAACAAAAGTTACATTACAACAAGTCTTAGCATCATCCTCTTATCCTGGTACTACAAGTGTGACATGTGCCTTCCCCATGCTCTAAACCAAGACAGATTCACAGAAAAATGCTTCACTGGCTCAGTGTCGTAAATGAAATGATATCGATTGGGAAGGTTTCACCAACAGTCACTCCAGCCTCTCACTGTAGGCACAATGACGATAGTATCCCAAGCTGTATAATATCAATGCTTTAATTCCAGAAACTGCAAAGTGAGCAAACTCAATCCATACACTCCAGATTACAAGTGTGTCCTTGGGCTAGCCAGTAGTTGAAGACTGTATCTTACCATCTGATACTTGAAAAGGTGGTTTTAGCTTAGCTGCTACTGTCTCTTCCACATCACTGAATGGATTCTCTGCAAAGACTAGGGTATACAAGGTCACTCCCAGGGACCAGATCTCCAATTCAGGCCCAGAATACCTGGACACAAAGAAGAGGGAGAACATTAGATCCATTGGCAAAGGAATAAATTTTCTGCTCCTCCAAAATCAAAGGCCTGCTACTATTAGAAGCAGAGTAAGTAGGAAATCTTTTGCCCCATATATTTACTTCATGAACACCACTTCATTTATATCAAAAGTAAGCAGGTTTAGCAGTGAGAAAAATGCCATGAGAAGGATGCTGATTGGAAACAAAAGATAAGAATAAAATCAGATTTTCTCTGTAATATACTTTCAGTGGCAGATTGTATCAAAGACGACAGTTAGAGCAAAGTGGCACAAAGCTGATCTTTATGGCGCTGGAGGGTTGGGTATGCTGCAGGATCTGCCAAGAAACAGAGGTTCCAGCTTGCCCTGTTCAAAGACCATGAACAGAAAAAGGAAAACTAATCTGATTTGGGGTTTGGCAGTGATCATAAAATACTCGGAATCATTTGATTTGTGACGGCAGAATTTCGGGAGCAATTCTATCTTGATAATATCGAAAGAGAGGAACTGGGAGGACATTTGTTAAACAGCACTATAACAAATTATCTGATATATAAAGAGAGCCAGGATTTCATAGACCATGTTGGCTCAGATGTTGGATTATAGATTTGATTTGTAGGAATGTACAGTGTAAAGTGAATAAAGAGCATCAGGATAAAAACTATTTATTGAAAAGTACAGGTTTCCATGGAGTCAATATGGAGTGTCAATTATGGACAGCTGTAGAGGATTTTACAGGCTTGACCCTTCCTGTAACAAGGACAATGAGTGACACCATGGGAAAAAAAAAAGGAAAAGGGAATCTAAAAGACAGGAGTGTTCAGTTGAAAATAAATGTTCAACAAACGTCATTCATATGTTTAGCAGGTAAGTACTCACGGGTTTCCCATCAGCACCTCCGGGGAACAGTATTCAATTGTTCCATAAAATGTATGGAAAACCTTCCCAGGTTCCAAATTCACAGCTGAACCAAAGTCAATGAGTTTGACAGTGAAATCCTCATCAATAATCACATTCTCGTCTTTGATATCCCGATGTAGAATGCACTTGCTGTGTAGGTAATCCACTGCAGCCACAATCTGAAATGATTTGAGATGCCAGTGTTGGACTGGGGTGTACAAATTTAAAAACCACACAAGACCAGGTTATAGACCAAGAGGTTTATTTGGAAACGCTAGCTTTCGGAGCACTGCTCCTTCATCAGGCGGTTGTGAAGAATAAGATCTTATACTCCACAACCACCTGATGAAGGAGCAGCGATCCGAAAGCTAGTGCTTCCAAATAAACTTGTTGGACTCTTACTTAGTGTTGTGATTTTTAACAATCTGAAATATATAAAACATACTAAGGTGGTGGACCTACTTACAGAACATACTACTCTTTGCAAACTCATGGTTACAGTTGACATGTACAGCAAACTTTTATTAACTGACACTATGGGACCAGGATTGTACCAATTGATCAAACCTTCTGGTTGATCGTGAGGTCCACACAATCAATATAAAAACACACACTAAGCAATAGAAATTTAACGTAGGAGACATACACATCACTGTTAAACTGCATTTACAGCATAAATCACAAAACAATAATGCAACTTTGCTTTAAAAAGAACTTACTGGCAGACAGCCTTCTCACTTGCATCCTCAACTTACTACTTGGATATCACGGAGATTGCAATAATCCATTAAACTTCCAGTATTTGAGGTATAATATTTGCTGGTTTATCGAGAGTGCCAGTTAAAACAAAAGTTTGCTATAGATCAAGCCACTTTTATGGTAGCCAAATATCACCTCCAATTGCTTAAGCCATCACTCCATAAACAGAACATTACAGCACAGTACAGGCCCTTCAGCCCTCGATGTTGCGCCGCCATGTGAAATTAATCTGCTGCCCATCTAACCTACACCGTTCCATTAATATCCATATGTCTGGCCAATTTAAATGCCCGTAACGTTAGTGAGCTTACTACTGTTCCACGCTCCTACAACTCTGAGTAAAGAAACTAACCCTGATATCTGTCCTAAATCTATCAGCCCTCAATTTAAAGCTATGTCCCTCATGTTAGCCTTCACCATCTGAGGAAAAAGGCTCTGACTTGGACATATCAAACAAAAATGATAGAATGAATGTTAATAAATCCTAAGTATAGAATATGTTGGTATATCTTACTGGGATATAGTACTGGAAATCAATCCTACATATCTTTGGAGTTATCAAAAGTTAAAAAGATTTTTTAAATTATTCAGAATTCCTCAATTTCCATCTCGTAGCCCATGGTTGACTGAAAGGTTTCTGCACATGACTATTGATTACAAATAAATTCTAACTATATAATTGTGAATTGTCTACATAGCTCTACTAGGATAAAACTCTAGGGTTGAGACTCTGATCTCCAGCATCTGCAGTTCTCACTTTCTCCTAGTTAAAACTCTAACCAACTTCCATTTGCTGTTAACTGATTAAAGAATGACCTTTATAAGTGCGAAATAGTCACCCTGCAAGAAGCAGCACTCTGATCAGCAAAAGGATCACTTCAGCAATTCCTTCAAGCCTGGAACCACTGAACCACCTCCTCAGCCTTTTGCTCTGTCCATAACATCCTTTTGTTTGTCTGCAAGTGTATGTAGAAGACAAGTTTATAAGGGATTCACATTTTAATGAGTAGGGTCAAATGCTGATTTCATTATTGTTTAACTGTAGCTATTTACTTGCAATTAATTGTTATTTTTGTTAAGCACAGAAACACGGTCCATGTATTTCATCAACCTTGGTCTGAAAGTTAGGCAAATTGGGGAATTCTGCATACGTTTTAAAAAATATTTAACTTCTGTAACATCTCAAGAGAGCAGAGGGCCTCGATTTCCAATATGCATATCAAAAGTTACATAGACCCTTGGAAAAACAGAAAAAAATCATGAACCTACTGCCCTCTTCTCTTTACCTGTCTAAATATGAAGCTTGCCAATGGTTCATCTAGGTCTGGCTGTTGATCAATGAACTCAAAGAGATCCAAACCAACTCCATGTTTCTCCATCACAAGCTGAAAGAAATCCAGGTTCTCAAACACATCAAGTACCTGTGGGAATTTGAAAGCACTTGTTTGAATGTGTAGCTATACTTCCAGAGGAGAAAATACAAATAGAAAATAAGAACTGTCAAGCCGACGGAGTTTCAATTCCACTGTTTTCTGTTCTTACTCTAAAATGGTTGTCACAGTATGGAACTGAACCACTAGTTGAAATTCATGTCTGTCCTCAATTTCACAAACTAGTTTGCACATTGCAGCCTCTATCCAAGTAATACCAGAGTACAGTACTCGGTTCAGAGTGATGAGTCGGTGTTACAGTTCAGTCAAAAGGAAGGAACGCACACTTCCAACAAGCATTTTGACCTGTTTGCATATTGCAACAGGAATATATAATCACAATGACAGAAGAGATGTTGCCCAACTTTAGTTTCATTCTCCCTAACATTTCTATTTTAGATTTCCAGCATCTGGGTTTTGACAGTGAGGATCTCCTGTTGGAACAGAGTAATTAGGTAACTTGGAAAGCAACTTCAGTAAAATTGACGACCAGAAAAATTCTCACTTTCCTGCCTGGAGTCAGTGAATTTATTCACATGATATACTATGGATCAGCAGCAGACACCTGGTGCAGAATGACCGAATCAGAACAGAAGAAAAAGGATATTTAAAAAAACTAAGAAGAAATGTGACTGACCTTGATTATGTTCGGATGGTTGAGCCTCGCAAGGATTGCAATCTCTTGACTTACTCTGCCTAAGTCCACATCATCCACCCAGCAGTCCTCCACAATCTTATCCTTCCGAATAAATTTCACCACAACCTGGAGACAAAAGAAATCTTATGTAGAAAATGCAATGAGTTTGCCGCATGAATGTTTTTCATACCATTATTAGCAACCATTGTTAGCAACTAAGTTAAGAAAAACCCCCATGGCATGTTCTTAGCGGGAGGTTGGGAACATTAACAAAGCTTTCATATGTCTAAGTCAAAGTCAAACAAAACATAGAAAATGCTTATACAAAACCTTATACAAAAATATCCCCTCGCTCTTCTCTCTTGAAGGCTCTGATACATAGTAGTAGCCAAGATCTCAATGAAATACAGCACTCCAGAAAATGTTAAGTAAGCTATTTAAGTTGTTAGTACACAAACACTCAAGCTGTGCTCACATTTTCTAATCCATTGACACATGCTAAAACAGTGCTGGGCTAGCAATTTGACTAACAATTCCACTATATCCACACATAACAAGAATCAAATCTGCAATCTTATTAAAAGGCACAATTATTTTAACCAGTTGCTCCATCAAGACGGTTTATAACAGAATCTTTCCCCAATTTCTCTCAATGTTTTTCTTAATCCCTAATCCCCTGATCAGTATCCCAACTCCAAACACTTACGTTGCCTTATTATCCCTTCATATTATTGGTCATACATTCCAAATCACTGTTGATTGTTAATGCTAATTTGCTAATGTTGAAAATTTACTTCGACAATAGCCCATTGCTATCATGGTCATTTTTTAAAATGACCTACATATGTCAAGTTGGGAAGTTTGTTCCATACGTACCTCTTGCTTGGTGAGCTTTTGGCTGGCTGTCCACACAAAGCCAAAAGCTCCTTTCCCCAGTGGGCTCAGTGTGTTATAATATTCGGAGTATTCCCCTTCACAAGCTTTCATTGCTTCCAGCTCCTCTGAACTCTTCAAACCATTCGACCTGGCAGTCTCTATTATAGCCTAAAAAGAATGGCAACCCACATGTTAGATATGGCATCCCATGAACTTTGCACGATTCAAAGAGAAATAGAAAGCATTTAGGTCCCCACCATGAGGCTGTGCTGTTTAGTTCTAGAGATCCAAACTCCAGCTCATGAAGTTGCAATTTACTAGTTTCTGTACAGCTGCTGTAACACCTGAAAGCCTGGTCATTGCAAACATGCAGTACAAAGGGAAATAAAAGTAGGAAGAATCAATGTTTGACACTCAGGCGGCTGCTAATTAGTAGAACATGTTATTGAAACCAAGTTTGAGCAACTAGTAGTTAATATTACCAATGAACACTTGGCCTTTCTCAACAGTAATCAAGACTGCTCATTCAAGGCACTTCTCATGAAGGGCACTCAATTTTCCAAAAGACTTTCAATGTTCAATACAAATAAAAGCTGCTCAGCAGCACAGGCCAAACCGATATTTTGAAACGTGAGCAAATTTAGTAATCATTTGGAGGTCGATCCAGCATGAATTGATTTTGAAATTTCACCACCGAAGGTGCGCAAGAACATTCAAACTCTCAAGCATGATTCAGCGAGATCATGCCTGATCAGTATCCTTACTCCAAACACTTACATTGCCTTCATATCTCTTAATATTATTGGTTAGCAAAAATCTATTCGCATTCTTTGGACCTTTTCTCAGATTCATACACCACTCAGATTTGACACAGCCATCTCCAAAAGTATTCATCTCACCAGTTCCTTCATGAATGACATTTAGAGGTGAATTAATTTTCTGGCACAAAATGTTATGGCACTGACCAAATGCAAAATCCAGAACAAATTAATATTTCAGCATTGTTAATTTGACTGACCTCTCCTAAGCTGAGAGAGTGGTCTGCAGACAGGGAGGTAGTGTTCAGGGTGGACATTAGAAGAGACTTTAGTGCAGCTTCTCTCCGACTCTGAATATGATCACGCACTACCCATGTGCAATACAACTTTCCTCCATCTTGTAAATGCAGACATTTAACCTGAAACACAATACCTGGGACAAAGATACACAGATCGTACAAGTCCACAGCATAAATGACAAATACATGATATTCTGGTCATATCATTCAGGAGTAGCTTATTGTACAACTTGGCATTCTACCGTTAATCACAAACATACATCCCCATACTTAATACAAAAGCAAAATATTGCACATGTGAGAAATCTTAAAGCAAAAACAGAAAATACTGTTAATAGCCAACAGTTTGGGTAACAGTGGTAGAGAGAGAAACAGAATTAGTGTTGTGTATCTGATGAAAAATCAGAGACTTGAAACGTTAACTTTGTTTCTTTCTCCACCGATGCTGCCAGATCTACTGAAAATTCACAGTATTTTCTGGTTTATTTCCAGCATATTTAACATGCACTATTTTAACAGAACTGATTTTCCACAGATCATTCTAAGCAGGACTCAAAATCAAATATGAAAGCCTCATGTTTGCATAATCACTTTGTGTGTAATTGTTAGATGTTAATGTAGCCAAGCCTTCAAATGGTAAACAAAATGCATCAAATTGTGAGGCTTCTAAAATGCATGAAATACTCTTGCCAAGGGAAATGATTGATACAAAAGTAGACAAGTATCCCTGGGAGAAAAGGACAACTTTCTGCAGCTCATTTGTTCTAACCACAAAGTTTTCTAAAAGTAATTCCCAAGATAGATCTGGACAAAGAACAGTCTGAGTTTCTCCTTCGCGTATGGAATGAGCTGCGAGAGGATGTGGTGGAGGCTGGTACAACTGAGGAGGGGTTTAGAGGGATATGTCAGGTGCTGGGAGGTGGGACTAGATTGGGTTGGGATATCTGGTCAGCATGGACGAGTTGGACTGAAGGTCTGTTTCAGTGCTGTACATCTATGTCTCTAATACAACCATATACTTCCAGTGTGGGCAGCAATTGCTTTCAAATGATTATCCTGTGTAAAGAAAATCTTTTCTAAATTTGTCTTTTGGACTTTCCATGCCCTCTGTTTCTACAATGCTGAGGGATCCAAAGTACCATTTCAAATTGATTCATCGCACTGAGGTTCTTGTCTACATTTACAAATGTTTCTCAGAGAGATCAGAGGCCTTGAAGCCCTAGCTGACGGAGTTCACCAGTGTGACATGGGGAATCATCATCAGTGATTGAAGCTCAGAGTCTCACATTTGGTTTTGTCACTTCAGAGACCTGGAAAAAAAAACCTCACGAGCTTGCCTTCATTGCTTGGTTCTGAGTACAGCAGTTGGGACGCCATGTTGAGGTTGTACAGGAGGTTGGTAAGGCCTCTTTTTTTTAGATTAGATTAGATTACTTACAGTGTGGAAACAGGCCCTTCGGCCCAACAAGTCCACACCGACCCGCCGAAGCGCAACCCACCCAAACCCTTACATCTACCCCTTACCTAACACTACGGGCAATTTAGCATGGCCAATTCACCTGACCCGCACATCTTTGGACTGTGAGAGGAAACCGGAGCACCCGGAGGAAACCCACGCAGACACGGGGAGAACGTGCAAACTCCACACAGTCAGTCGCCTGAGTCGGGAAATGAACCCGGGTCTCAAGCGCTGTGAGGCAGCAGTGCTAACCACTGTGCCACCGTGCCGCCCAGTACTCTTCTGGAGTACTGTATCAAGTTCTGGTCACCCAGTTATAGGAAGGATATTATTAAGCTGGAGAGGATTCAGAAGAGATTTACCAGGACGTTGCCAGGTGTGGAAGGTTTGAGTTATAAAAAAAAAGGCTGGATGGGCTGGGACTTCTTTCCCCTGGAGTGTAGGAGGTTGAGAGGTGACCTTATAGAGGTTTATAAAATCATGAGGGGTATAAATACGGTTAATAGAAGGTGTCTTTTCCCTAGGATAGGGGATTTCAAGACTGCGGGTACATTGTTAAGGTGAGAGGGGAGAGATTAAAAAAAGACATGGGGGCAAATATGTGTACACAGAGGGTGGTTCACGTGTGGAATGAACTTCTTGAGGAAATGGTAGACATGGGCACAGATACAATGTTTAAAAGACACTTGGATAAATAAACGACTAGGAAAGGTTTGGAAGGATATGGGGTAGGAGCAGACAGGTGGGAGGAGTTTAGTTTGGTATTATGTTCGCTATGAACTGATGGGACTAAAGGGTCTGTTTTCACACATAGACTTTCAAAACAATAAAGACCTGAACAGCAACAATCATGTTGTGAATTATTCATTTTTAAAATAAACTCTCATGTCAGTAAACATGTATTTATGACTCTCAAGTTGACTGGTAACAAAACACGGTGGACAGAATTTCCCTCCAACCTAAACAATCCAAACGATTTCAGAGCTACCTCCACAGAGGTCAATTTCTGCTTTGTGCAGACTGAGCATCCTGAACACTCAGTTTCAGAACTACTGCTCAAAGTTGTCTGATTTAATTTTGTGCACAGTACCTTTTCAGTTCGCGAATACGACTTGAGTCAGTTTGATGTGTGCAAGGGGTGCAGACTGGACAGCATTTTTATGTACACACATACAAGCAGAGTTCAGGTAAGTGATAAGTGCAATTTTATATTGGCATACATGTTTTAGGAGTGTTACACCAGGTTTTATAATGACAGGAATATCATGGCATTTATCATGTCAGCTGTGTTTTTATAGTGATTTATTCCATTAATGTCATAAAGTCTAATAATGAGTCAAGTTTAATTGTTATTTGAAAGCTGATTGTAAACTCTGGGTATGATAAAGAACACGAACTCAAAGTTTCCTTTTTCTCTCCATCCACCAGCAAAGACACTTTTGAAATACAAAGCCTGGATATCTAACTTGTGCGGAATTTTTTAAAAAACCCATTTCAGGAATGAACTGTCTGGGAGGGTAGTTGAGGTAGGTAACATCAATCTTTTTAAAAAAATACTTGGATAAGCACTTGAAGTCATAACATGGAAGGCTCTGAGTCTAGTGTTGGAAAGTGGGACTAGTGTCAATTGTGTATTTTTGGTGGTACATCACAAAAAAAAATTTTGGATAAAGGATTGTGTACGTTTTTCTGCATAACAAGGTTGCTTGGAGTGCAAACAGGTGACCCAACTAGGTGAAAGTGAGGATTTTAGATGCTGGCGATTGGAGTTGAGAGTGTGGTGCTGGAAAAGCACAGTAGGTCAGGTAGCATCCGAGGAGCAGGAGAATCGACTTTTTTGGAAAAAGCTCTTAATCAGGAATGAGCTCATTCCTTATGAAGGGCTTCGGCCCAAAACGTTGATTGTCCTGCTCCTCTATTGTCCTCGGATGCTACCTGACCTACTGTGCCTTTCCAGCACCACTCTCTTGACAGGTGACCCAACTCCACATCCACTCAACCCACGTCACTCAAATGTGACGTGGCGGTGCGACCCAGCACTGGCAGGCGACAACTGTGTCTCAGCGCTCATACTAGTCACAAGTGGGTCTGCTGTTCGGTAATTAAAAAAAAAAATTCACTGTGAAAATGTCACTTATTCTGAAATCCAAAAAATTTCAAATTCCGAGAAACAACTGTCCTCAAGGATTTCGGATAAAGGATTGTGTATCTGTAAAAACTTGACAGGCCAAAGGGCCTCTTCTGTACTATATGATTCTGTGAAAGTTCTGCAATACCCAAGATCACGAGAACAGTCTCACACATGAATACATCATAAACCAGCATACATCTCCAAATCATGAATACATCAAACACTTTCAGGTTGGACATCTACTGCTGAAGCTCACTATTGTAAACATACCTTACCAATGGAACCCGACAATGACAAATGTTACTGCAAGAGTTCTTATGATAGTCTTAATTATACAGAATTACAATGACTTACAGAGCCTGGAACCGTCCCTGTGATAGCAGTTTCCCGTGTAGTTCCCTTCGTAAATTTCATTGTTGGGGCCTACAGAAGCTTGACTTTTCAGCTGCTTCTTGGCTATTGGTGTTGATGTCACATGCCCCTCCAACACATCCTTACTTTCTGACATTTCCAAGTAAGGACTTTGCCACAGTGAGAGTTCACTGCTGCTCATCATTTCATTATTATAGTGACGATCCTGGCTGTAAATTGATCCTTCACGTAAATCACCAACCAACATGGGATCAGCAATCTGTTCTGATGCAGTTACACAGCAGCTGGTTAACTTTCCACTTTGGTCACTGCAACTGGAGGTACCCATAATCATTGGCTCTTCCAAATCAGCTGCTAGGGAACCTGTGCTACTCCTCTCAGCTTCTGGTTCAAGATCCGAATCTATCACATAGGGAGATGGAGTCCTGAGAAGTTCTGAGGTAGCACAAGAAGTGCATGATTGATCTATAGAAACCAACTCAGAGTCACTGCTGAGTTCCAAATCTTTGAAACCAGAGAGAATCTGGTTCACATCAGCATCAGATGCATTTAGAGCCTCTGTGCCACTGTGACTACACTGTCTTGAAGATAATTTTATTTGTCTGTTTAGCCTGTCCAGAGAAATGCTATTGCAGGCACTCATTTGTTCTTTGAGGTCATCAGGTAGCAGAGTGAGTGAGTGAGAGCACAAACCCACTTTGTTAGCTGTACCTAAAGTATTGCATTTACCACTGATACAATTGTCAGACATAAAGTCACATTCATCATATTTGTTTTCTAAAGTACTGTAGGTACAGGTTCTATTTCCAGGCAACGCTTCATCCAAGGTGGGAGTTCCTGGGGAATCATAGACTTTGCTATGGTGCTCTCTAATAAAATTGCAGTTACCATTCAAACTGTGAATCACATCTCCTGGCAGACAGGTTGGGATACCAAACGTGGACCCGAGTGGATTTAGAACTGGTAACCGTGGAAATGGACTCACTCCTTCACAGACTGTTGCCGATGCTACTGAAATTGGATAATTCCCAGATTCTACAGTACAGTGCAGCGTCTCTGTTAAGTCTTTTGGACACAAAATTTCCTGGCTTTCCTCTGGGCAAACCTCGTCAGAGCGAAATGAAATGCTCTCTGTCTGTTTTGGCCAGTGAGATGTGGTGGATTGCATTCTGAAATGGTCCTGTGTGCCAGTCCTACTTTCCGAAAGCAGTAAGGAATTACTGTTCTCACCCATAGTGTAACACTGATCAGTCTGGGCAACAGTTTGTTCATTTGCGTTGTCACTCCCTGGCCTGAAACAATAAAAAAAAGTGTAAGGTAAGGATATTAAGTAGATACAAAGTCCACCCAAACAAAATATTTTAAAATTGGAGCACACATTAACATGAAATTACAATGCTAGGCAAACTCAAATCTCCAAATCTGGCAGAGATTAGGTGGATTGGAAAGAGGTGAAATCATTTCCAACTTCCAGAAAGCAAAGTTTAAGCCAAAGAAATGGGACAACTTTAGTGTCTTAGCCAATTGTGGAAGATGAGTTGAAATGCTATTATTCCAGATTCTAATGAATGCTCACAGAACTAATCACACACAATAGATTTGTAGCTTCACAGTGTTCACCAATATAAATACCAGCTTTTTCTTAACATTCCAGGTTCATTTAACAAATCGAAGTTAAACTCCCCTGCGCTGTGATTAGATTTGAATTCATGCCTTCAGATTATGAGCTCAAGCCACTGGACTATTAGTCTGGTTGCATTTACTACATAGCAAGTTCTATATTTTGAAGTCTGCAAATGACACAAAGCTAAATGGGAATGTCTGCCATGAGGAAGATACAAAGTGGCTTCAAGGGGATTTGGCCTTCCCTTAAGGGTGGCACGGTGGCACAGTGGTTAGCACTGCTGCCTCACAGCGCCCGTAGACCCGGGTTCAATTCCCGACTCAGGCGACTGACTGTGTGGAGTTTGCATGTTCTCCCCGTGTCTGCGTGGGTTTCCTCCGGGTGCTCCGGTTTCCTCCCACAGTCCAAAGATGTGCGGGTCAGGTGAATTGGCCAAGCTAAATTGCCCGTAGTGTTAGGTAAGGGGTAAATGTAGGGGTATGGGTGGGTTGCGCTTCGGCGGGTCGGTGTGGACTTGTTGGGCCGAAGGGCCTGTTTCCACACTGTAAGTCTAATCTAATCTAATCTAAGAATGTGCAAATGCTACATAATCATGAAAAGATTCAGTCGAACCCGGGTCCCTGGCACTGTGAGACAGCAATGCTAACCAGTGAGCCACTGTGCTGCCCAACAATGAAACTATTCTTGTAAATCATTTCTGTGCCTACTCCAATGCCTTCACATCCTTTTCGAAAGTAAGGTGCACCAAAATGACACAATATTCCAGTTGAACCAGAACCAATGTATTTTAAAGTTTCACCATAACTCCTTTGCTTTACTTCTGGTCATCAAAACCATAGATCTTGTACATGGCTTAACCTGCTCTTAAATGCTTTATACCTATAGAGTCCTCTTTACACCTTTTATTTTTATATAGTCTTTCATCATTCTTCTCATGAAAAGGACTTGGTTCACACTTCTTCGTTTCATCTTTGATGCTCCACCCATTGCATCAGCACATCTGCATCCAACCCTACTTCGTGTCACAATTGTTTGAAGCTTTGCCCAAGTTTGACTTTTCGACCTGCACACTCAAGATCTAATATTAATATGATCAAGAAAAGCAAGGGTCCTGTCACTGACTAAAAAAAACTGAAAATCAAACACAAATAGGTAAAGAAACTCAGTAGGCTTGGCTTTACTGTGGAGAGAAAGCAGAGTCAACATTGGGTCCAATCCTTCTGAAGGATGAAGGATCTGAAATGTTAATTCTGCGTCCTCTCCACAGATGCTGCCTAGCCCTACTGTCTTTCTCTAGCTTCTTCTGTTTTGGTTTAATACTGAGCCCTGGGGAATCCAATTATGCACCTACTACAACCTCATTGGAATAGTGTGGCAGGCACAAGGAGCCAAATGACTGACATTTGCACCTAATTCATTTAATGTGACCAACAAGTTATCTTGCACAATGAGGATGTGTAGATCATGACAATCCTGGAAATGGCATCTATCACTCCTAAACCCTGTTTGTCTTCATACATTTGAGCCCTTTTACCTGTTGGAAGGAGTAGAGGTGACTTTGGGAGATGATATGGTGGAAGGGAGGCTACCATCAGCATCTAGCCTTGAACTGGTTCCAGTAAAAATCGAGACACTCAGCTCATGGCCACATTGTTCTTGCTGCTGTTGTAAAAGACTCGTATCCCCAGCAAGCAATGGACTTGGATCTAAGTAAGAAATCCATACATAGTAAACACTCATGTTATGATTCTAGGTTAGTAACATATAGTACTATCCCATTAGTAAGTGACTATACAAAAACATTGAGAATGCAACTCAAGGGGCCACATATGTATTTTGTTTCATGTTGAAACTGTTTATTTGCAGGATGGTTTAAACATACATTCTCCATATTTTTTCAGTTACACATTACAGCAATGTCATTCTGAGACAATACCTTAACAGCAGGTCACTCTCGAACAATGCTGTCAGGGAGCTGGGTTGCTTTTGAGACCCAGAGTGAAATAGCTCTCTCCTCTGTTTTATTATCAATTCAAAGGAATATATAGACCAGCTCAATATTATCTGAAAAATCCAGGAAAATAGAAAACCATATGGCCCAAAATGGTCAACTGTTTAACTGGCCAAAAACTGAAGTTGTGCACAGCATTTTACAGTTCATGAGGTAAAGGTATCATGCAGGAAACATGACACCAACTTACACATTGCAAGATGCTACAAATGTCAACACAATAGTGACCTATTCATCTATTTTTGAGAGATGTTTGAAGGATAAAAAAGGTCAGTAAA
Organism: Hemiscyllium ocellatum; assembly: GCF_020745735.1. NCBI lineage: Eukaryota > Metazoa > Chordata > Chondrichthyes > Orectolobiformes > Hemiscylliidae > Hemiscyllium > Hemiscyllium ocellatum. The sequence goes on from NC_083413.1 coordinate 80,797,818, forward strand.
CCCAGGAGAACTGCCTTCCCTTCATCAAATCATTTCAAATCCTTTACTTTGATCTGAAGGGGTCGGGGTGACCTCAGTTTAACATTCATCTGGAAGATGGAAGCTCCGATAGCACAGCACTCCCCAGCCTACATTTTGTACTAAACTGGTTTAGGACATGAAGTCACAACTTTATTATTCCAAGGTAAATATGTTACCAACTGACCCTTGGATAATAAATGGGCATTGTATAAACACTGCTGAAAAATGTGTTGCTGGAAAAGCGCAGCAGGTCAGGCAGCATCCAAGGAGCAGGAGAATCAACGTTTCGTGCATAAGCCCTTCTCCTGAAGAAGGGCTTATGCCCAAAACGTCGATTCTCCTGCTCCTTGGATGCTGCCTGACCTGCTGCGCTTTTCCAGCAACATATTTTTCATCTCTGATCTCCAGCATCTGCAGTCTTCACTTTCTCCCATTGTATAAATACCCACAATCTTGGAAGTAGATGTTTTGATGAATGGCGGAAATTACAAATAGGCTTGAATATTAACGGTTTGCTAAAAATTACAAGTACTGAATCAAAATCAAAATAGAGCAGGACCCTCAGATTTTAAGGAGAAAGTGAGGTCTGCAGATTCTGGAGATCAGAGCTGACATTGTGTTGCTGGAAAGGCGCAGCAGGTCAGGCAGCATCCAAGAAACAGGAGATTTGACATTTCGGGCATAAGCCCTTCTTCAGGAATGAATCGAAGAAGGGCTTATGACCGAAACGTCGAATCTCCTGTTCCTTGGATGCTGCCTGACTTGCTGCGCTTTTCCAGCAACGCATTTTCACCTCAGATTTTAACCCAAACTATGAGTGCAGTCACCTGCTGTGCAGCTTATTTTCCCCTCCAAACTCCTACATGATTCAGATTTTTCCTGATATCTCCTCCCTCAGTTCCCCTGATCTCAGTTATCATCATACTGTACCTTTTCTCACTGTAGCAGACACTATGGGGAGTATGTTAGGTACCTCGATGTCACTGCTCAGTGGGTTAATGCTATCTGCACGATGTTGGTCATCAAAACACAAACAGAACCCAAAGAAACAGACCAAAAGAAACACCAGAGAAAGAAAAAAAAGAGAATGTCAGTCGGTAAGAAATAAAAGCATTACTACTTGCATTGTAAGCCTTCACATATTTTCACCCTGTGAAAACAATGTGAGCAGGCAGATCACCAAATACTCAAACAAAAACAGAAATTGTTGGTAAAGCTCAGCAGGTTTGGCCGCATCTGTGGAGAGAAATCTGAGTTAATGTTTCAGGTTGAGTGAATGGATGGTAGTTACCAAATATTCACACTCTAAATGTTATATACACAGATACATAGTGACTGCTCAGTGCAAGACTCTCACATGCTCTCATTGTGTTCAACAGGTGAAAATACCACCAGCATAAATTAGCCAAAAGCACCACCAATAGCATTTTTGTAAACAATTCTACACATCATTTTCTTCTTTTTCCACCCTTATAAGTCAACATCTAAAGAAAAGGTACCAGAAGATTTCAGGCACCAGAGAGCAAAGCCCATCTGGAAATTTACTGTGCCAAATCATATCTGATCAAGACCAGCTTCATGGAGACCAGACTCAAAGCATGTAATTTCTTGCCATGCTTTAAAGAAATCCACCTCCAAACATGACAGCAGACTTCTAACTTCAGTCATGCTTCACTATTTTCCTCTGAACTTTCACTTCATATTACTCTACTCCCTGATAAGTGTGTACAAGTCTGATTCAATCTTCACAATGCTGCGATTGACACATTACCAGTGTGACTGGTTATAAAAACTTGCTTGGGACCTCATTTTTATTATAGCAAGGAATTCATTTTAGTGAATAACAACAGTATAATAACATATGGTAGAGCAAACAGCAAGATTTGCATACATTTAATTAAACCTTTTAAAAAAAGAAAATGCTTCATGCCGCTGTCATTTCTTACAGGAGGACCTATTGCCATGGAATTCCAAGTTGACATCCTAGGGGTTACTGCTGACCAGAAACTGAACTGGACATGTGAACACCATGGATACAAAAATAAATCAGACAACAGCAATTCTAACCTACCTCCCTCCTCCATCCTACCCCACCGGACTGAACTGACCACTTCCTTCACCCACTAGTACCCAGCCCAGCATCCAGCATCACCCCCTACAAACCCGGCTGGACTCAATCCAATATTCATCCACCAAACCGTCAGCATTCTGACCTTTACATTTCAGAATTCATCAATTGGCTGCTGTGAAAGAAGGGGTATGGTTAGCTTTTCTCTGACACTTCTACACTCCAAAGAATCTGTCAGAATGCAAGTATGGGTCTGCGTTTCTAGAACAGCCCTGAGTGGAAACTGCTCAGAAATGCAAAAATCTCTTTTTTTGTTTTAAAAAAAAGGCCTGAGTGGCAATTTGCTCGAGACCGCTAATCCTTGGAAATCTTGCCCTTTGTTTAAGAAGTGAAGATGATTTCTTTCTCCAGAGTTTGAAAACCTGATGCTGTTCCACATCAGACTCAGTCTGCATTAATGAAACTCTCCAAGTGAGGCAAAATAATACAATTAAAGATGTTTGTCTCTGACTTGTTCAGAGTGTAAACCACATAGTTAAATAATAGATACTTGAAGATTACTTTAAATAAAAACCTATTAAAAGCATTAACAGTTTACTCATTAATTTGTCTGGAATGCCACTGCTGCATTTTACTAGTTTTAGGAAAGATTGTCAAATTAGATTGCTACTGTTGGTGCCTTCTTTCTTCCCCATCTACTTAAGACAACTACAGAGATAACTACAGGAGCGAAGCAGGGGGAAAAAAGGCAGGTGCTGACATTAGAAGAACTAGACAGAGGTGAAGCCAAGTCAGGAATTTATTTTGTAATGTTCAACTTACCCTCTACATTGTCAGATAACACCGAGTAACTGTGGCATTCTCCTTCACTTGCCTCACCATTACGACAAACCTCTACTTCCTGACTACAATCATCCAGTAATGGCAATGGTATAAAACCATCATCAATAGGATCCATGTAGTCATAGAAACCAGGAACTAGGAATGTAATATTCTGGAAAATAAAAACACTTCCATCTCAGGACAATCGAATTAAACAATGAATGAATTAAAATCAGATTCTTTACATACCCTAATACAAATAAATTTATTCTTGCAAGAGTCCTGGGTCTACTTTATCAAAATAAATACTAACCCATTTGGGTTAACTACTCTCTTATAAATAGCAGATAATAAAAATTCAAGCAAAACTATTTAATATTTATACATTTATATAACAAAAGTCCACTCTGAAATAAGAAGTGGTCAAGATGGAAAAGCTAAAACAGAAAATTCTACGTTCCCCTGCAATTTATATAAGATCTACAAAATAATTCAACGGCAAAGCTGTAATGTGAGTCTTCACAAAGTAGGGATCAGGAGCCAAACTTTAGGGGCTGTGAGATCCAAGGCAGTAATGATGACCGTGAAGTCCAGACATGGCTACAACAGCTATGCTCCCGCTGAGCGAGCACTGGCTCTCTCAGTTCTCATTTAAGAGGTTTGATAGTTTCCAAGCCTTGCAGTGGAGAAAAAGTTGGGGAAGTATTGCTCTAATGAACATTAAAAAGGAATTATTTGGTTATATTGAACAATATTTTACACAGACTATCATTGTAACAGAGACAGAAGAATAAAAATTAAAAGTTTTGGAAGTTAGCTATTTATTGTACAAAGATTCTACTTGTGTTTTAGCTTATTCATCCCTTGAAATGAATCATGAGTGCTAAAATACCACTTGTGGTAAAGAGACTGGTCTATTTAGTATAACTTATCGACTGTTGTTTTTATTGCTCACTGTTACTGCAAAGCCATCCCTCAATCAGGGATTCAGATTTACCATTTGTTACGTTTGTAAGTATAAAATTAGCGAGACTGAATGCATGGTTTGAAGCATGGTACAGGAGGGAGAGCTTCACATTCTTGAAAGATTGTGACCATTCTGGTGGATAAGGCATTGATTAAAAAGTGAGGAGCTTGCAACTCAACGTAATTGACACTAATATGGAGATTCTAGATGGTTTAAACTAAATTTACAGGGAGATAGATGACAGCATAGAGATGTATCTTATGCCGCTTTCTACATGAACTGAAAATGTTGTCAGCATTTTCAGCAAACCCTCTCTTCTACTGTGCTGTCTGACTTGGAGTCATTACAAATGATCTCACCACGGGAAATGGAGATGAATAGCAGCAACTTTATTAAAAATGCACAAGAAGAAGCAAGCCATTCAGATTGTTGAGTATGCCCCACCATTGAATACGAACATGGGTGTTTGAGCACTTCAATGCCTTTTATCCATACTATTGTTATGGACCAGGCCAGACATCCTCAAAATGTTTTAAGGTGGTAGCTTAGACCCTAACCTTTTCTTATTTTAAGATGTGAAGTGGATATTCCAGGAGTAATGCATCTGGACAAACCACTCAGCTTTAAGCAAAACAGAATTTATTTACACACTACAACTGAAACACGAAAAGAGAATTTAGAATATCTTAACAATTGGAAAACTTAACTGACCCGACATAACAACTTAACCATGGAGCTGTTCCAATCCAGTAACATCCCATAAACCCACCCTTTGGTAAAATGGTAAATCGAAACACAGATTCTTACAAGCAGGAGGAAACAACTCCCAAAAGATATTTCAGGGAGAAATCTCCCCTGCCATTATTAAACTAGACATTTTGGCACCTCTGCCTTTGCGACCTGTCTTGACAAAAAAATACCAAGGACAAAATAACCTTTTTAAAGTGACAGCATCATCACATCATCCTACACCAAATGTAATCAGAACTCTACCAACCTCTACTTTAAACATGCTCAAAGACAAAGCTTCTGTAGCCCCCGGTAGATGGAATTCCAGATTCACAATTCTCGGAGTAAAAAAATTTCTCCTCATCTCAGTTCTACACGGCATTCCTTTCACATTGAAATCGTGCCTTCCTGGTTCTAGACTCCCCAACCAGGGGAAGAAACCTACTTGCATCTATCCTGTCTATCTGCTTAGGTTTCAATGAAATCATCTCTCCTTTACATTCCTGACACTAGCTCCAGGCATGGCAGAAAGGGGAGAAATTGGTGCCCATTTTCCAGGGACCTGAAAATGCTTCTGGATGGGGTGGTGCAGAGGCAGAACTTCTTCATCTCCAAGGAACCCTTAGAAGGCAGTGACCATAACATGATAGAATTTACTCTGCAATTTTAGAACAGGGTCTTTCTCCACTCCAGAGTAAGCACTCTCCAACTCTTCTCGCCAATACCTCTCATTCATTCTGCTATTGTAATCATCACTTATCAAGGCTCACGCTCTCATTTTCACCAATGCCAACAACATCCTTCCCCACTCACTCATCCCTCCCCAACTTCCAACTCACCAACTCTGCATGTTCTCTGTGCTATTTACTCACTCACTTGAGAACTGCCCACCTGCACCAAAAGTAATAGTTGTATTCTGACTTTCACCTCCCAAAATACTCCCTCTTTCTCATTCTAGGAGATAATCAGCCCACAACAGGTTAGAAACAGTCAAGACAGGCCAAAGGCTGCCTAACACAAGTTCCTCACCCGTTATGTGGACAGCATCCTGATTCTGACCATCCCTACTGGCTGACTAACAACGTCCAAGCTCCTGGATTGACATCAGAGACTGCCTTTGATTTACTTGCTGGGATACCCTTAGAGAAGGCTATATCCCTTGACTTGATTGAGGCCTAATGACAGCCATGAGGTTCTTGCTTTTGTCTGTGCTAAATAGCATGGCAATACAGAGAAATAGGAGCCCAGTGGCAGGGAAGGCAAGGCAATACAGTACAATTTACTGCAATGCAACACAACGAAGCTGAGAGTATCCAGATAGACTCAGAGTAAATGATCACTATGACAGTGAGCAAAGAGCCCAGAGATGCAACTTATGGTTCAGTTTATGAGCTGGGTGTGTGTCCCAGAGTGCAATGCCCTCTGCTGCAGCACTACAACAATAGTTGCCAATCTAATATGGAAGTGCGTGGAAGTGCATATGAGGTGTGCCATGAAGGATCTTAGATGGTGGACACATATCTGAATCCAATACCCATGAAAGGGGAGTGATGAATGGCCGGTGCCCATGGAATGTATCCTGAGATGTTGATGTTCAGGCTCCAACATGGAAGTCCTTCACAGCAAACACAGAACTGAAATCATGGAGTCACTGAGCATGGAAAGCACCCTTCAATCCAACCAGTCCATGCCAACCCTAATCCCAAACTAATCCTGCCTCTGCTTGGCCTATGTCCTTCCACACATTCCTTATTAATGAACTTACCTAAAATGTCTTTTAAATTTGCAACTGTACTGCACCCACCACTTCTCTGTAAGTTCATTCTACAGACAAACCACTCTCTGTATTAAAAAAAAATTGCCCCTTTCTAAAAAATCTTTCTCCTCTCACCTTAAAAATATGCCCTCTTGTTTTGAAATTCCCCACCCTAGGAAAATGACAGCAACATTCACTTACCTAAACCCCAAATCAGCAAGTACCAACTCCATGTTGAGAATTCTCAACAACCAGTTTGTTTGGGAAGACAGGAAGTCAAATGTTCATGAGGCAAGTTATGCCATTAATTAGGTATTTAACAAGCAATAATCCCTTTCTTGGCAACTCCCCATTGCCTAGTGGGCAACTTGTGCAAAGCATAAAACATAGCATGAGGTGATCCTGAAACTGAGATAGGCCTTGCCAGATTTCTCTAACAATTCTGGCATAAGTCTCAACATAGCCCTAGTTGCTCAGATTCGATAATATTCTGTCCTCAGTCAGTTAAAAGGGAATGGGATTAGAGGAAACTGCTCTCATTTACAAGCTAGCACAGGTATGATCAACTAGATGTATGGTCAACCTCTGGTATAATTGCCGATACTAGCCCTTACATGCATCACTAATGCAACAGATTTTTACCAGCTTACCTTGCCCTGTAATTCTCTGCTCTCGTATCCAAACAGCATCAGTGCAAAGTTATTATTCAAACTGTGAATTGTTCCATCTGGCAGAAGAGTGATCAGTCCACTGATGGTAGTGAAAACCCACACAACTCCCGAGAAAACCACTTTCTGATTCACATCATCTTCCACAGATACATCTGGGAGAGAAAAAAAAAACAATCTTTTCACACAGTTATTACAGAATCATTAGAGGGTTGAAAAGCATTTCAGTATTGAACAAATCAGTATCAAAGCATCCAGTCTCAGGGAAAAATTCATCATTCAAAATTTATTCAGTGCTGATTGCATTGCTGCACTGTCTGCTTTCTAATACCAGGCTCTGCTAAGGAAGTGAATTGAATCTGGAACATCTTGATCCCACTCTGAGTGCAAGACCACAAATGCTGACAGCAATTTGATCCTAAATTGACAACTTCATTCTTCCACAACAGGATGACTGTTTTGAGAAGTGGAAAAGTTGATGTTGCATTAGCATTTAACGGCTGGTTTCGAACCACAGAGCAGAGAGGTAATTATTGCACATCCAGCTTGGTATACTTTAATTTACTGACATGCAATAGTGGTGTGGATGCAGTTAGAGATGAGTCATTATACGCACTATACCCCAGCAGTACAGAATGATGAATGGATAGCTCGGAAATACAAATGGAGGTTGGCAAAAACTCCAGTCAGTAAGGGGTTAGGTCAAAATATCACTAGGGTTGGGGTTAATGTGGAATCAAAAGAAAAATGGAAGGAGTCAGTGATGGCAGGAAACTGATCAGCACATGGAAGCAAGAATTAGTAAGGATGGATATGGCCAGTAGGGAAAGAAGCTGCATTTTCCCATCACCTGCCATCAAAATATCTTGCAAAACCCACTTCAAACCATATCATCTCCCAGCTAAGACAAAAGAAAAGCACAGAATGAAAAGAGATAAACAGATGAGCAAAGAGAAAAGAATAACAAAAAGACAAAATTAGAATTTGAACTGCAAGTATGCCTGTTGGCAATTACATAACTTCTTTGATAGTTGTAAGAACCTATCTAGGTCACGAATGCCCTTTGCGCAGCACAGCGGCTCAGTGGTTAGCATTGCTGCTTTACGCTCCAGGGACCCAGGTTTGATTCCAGCCTCAGGCAACCATGTGTGGACTTTGCATTTCTCCCCACATCTGTGTGGGTTTCCACTGGGTGCTCCAGATTTTTCTCTAAGATGTTCAGGTTTGGTGGATTGGCCATATTATATTGCCCATAGTGTCCAGGGGTGTGCAGGCTATGTGGATTAGCTATGACTTAGGGAAGACAATCTGCCATCCTTACCTGGCCTGGCCTACATTTGACTCCAGACCCACTGCAATGTGGCTATTTCTTAAATTGTTGTCTGGGTTATAAGGGATGGGCAATAAATGTTGACCTAACCAGAGCTGCACAACTCATTTTAATTTTTTTTAAATTCAATCAAGAGACAGATAAAAAATCAAGATGATGAGAAGTTTGGGTAAGAGATAACTGCTTTCACTAGGAGTAGTTTTTGAGAAACCAGAGGACTCAGTTTTAAAGTATTGCTGAAGAAAGAGAGGGGAGATAAGGATTTTTTAAAAATAATGAATGCAAATTATGGCAATTTAAAATACAGAAATGGTGGACAACTGTAATTTTCAAGAGTCAGATAAATTCTTCAAGGAGCTAACTAGCAGAGCTCTTTCATAAGCCATTATGAATTATCCAAGCCCTTTCTCTCCAATGTATGGTTCTATTACACCACTGTAAGCAAAAAGAATCACTGTAGTTCTGACATATTGCAAAGCAAATTTGGATGGCACATGGAAAAGCTCCAATGAACATTTGGAAGTGAAGAATACAAAACATCAGCAAATATATTGAGTTGGTTTCGTATCATTTTGTAATTTGCATATATGAAGAGCCCCAGGCACCCCACAAAACCCTCAATCACCCACAGTCACATAACCACATGGGAGGAAGGTAAAAAGCAAGAGGGGAATTAACGCTGCTTATTATGTAACACAACAAATGTGAAAAATTTAACTCTCAGGAACTCCTTTTTAACCACATTGTGTTGATTGTCTCTAATCCCATCAGCCGCATTAAGCCAGTGGTTCCCAAACTTTAGTCTCCAGTGGGATCACAGAAGTCAAATATGGAGTTACGAACCTCTGAGAAGCAATTGCAACTGTGGACAGATGAGAGGGTGGGACTGTCACCCACTGGATCAATTGTGCCCAACAGCTCAAAGTGCTCTTCAACTTCAGAAAACACTTTTGGTGGTGGGCCTGGGTTGTGTGTGCTGCAAACAGACACAGTAAGAGACCGGCAAAGACACTTGCGCCTGGAGTACAGAAAAGTAATGAGATAATAGGAGACCAGCAGTCTTTCAAACTTCACTGCATTGCTATATTTAGCATAGATTGAGGACTGGCTAACTAATAGAAGACAGGTTTGGGCAAGAGGGGCTTCCTCAGGGTGACAACCTGTACCACAGGGATGAGTGCTGGACCGACAGTTACTTACAACATAAATTAATGATTTGGATGCAAGAAGTGAACGCACTATCGCCAAGTCTCCAGATGAAACAAGACAGTGGTGAGAATGACACAAAGAGTCCATAAAGGCATATAGGCATTTGGGGCAGTACAGTAATCAGGACTCCCACCCACCATCCGAGGACCCCTTCGCCCACCTCTAACACACTCCATCCATCTGGACACCCCGTGCTGGCCTATTACCCGCCCTCAATCTCATTTCCAACTGCTGCCGAGACATTAACTGCCTCAACCTGTCTACCCTCCTCCCCGCCAACCTCTCACCCTCACAATGCACAGCCCACCATTCCCTCCGTTCCAATCCCAACCTCACCATCAAACCATCATAAAGGGGGTGCAGTGGTAGTTTGGGGCACTGACCTCTACACCGCTGAAGCCAGACGCCAACTCGTAGACACCTCCTCCTACCACCCCCTCGACCATGATCCCACCCCCCATCACCAAACCATCATCTCCCAGACCATACAGAACCTCATCGTCTCAGGAGATCTCCCACCCACAGCTTCCAACCTCGTAGTCCGGGAACCCCGCACCTGCCCAATTCTACCTCTTTCTCAAGATCACAAGCCTGACCAACCCAGCCAACCCATTGTCTCAGCATGCTCCTGCCCCACCGAACTCATCTCCACCTATTTCGATACTGCCCTATCTCCCCAGTCCAGGAACTCCCCACATATGTTCGAGACACCACCCATACCCTCCACCTCCTCCAAGACTTCCATTTCCCTGGCCCCAATGCTTCATCTTCACCATGGACATCCAATCCCTCTACACCTCCATCCGCCATGACCAGGGCCTCCACACCCTCCATTTCTTTCTCTACCAACATCCCCAACAGTACCCTTCCACCGACACTCTCATTCGTTTGGCTGAACTGGTCCTCACCCTTAACAATTTCTCCTTCGAATCCTCCCACTTCCTCCAGACCAAAGGGGTAACCATGGGCAACTGCATGGGCTCCAGTTATGCCGTCTCTTTGTCGGCTAGGTATAACATGTAGTTACACCGGCACCACTCCCCACCTCTTCCTTCAATACATTGATGACTGCATTGGTGCTACCTCGGGCTCCCACGAGGAGGTTGAACAGTTCATCAACTTCACCAACATATTCCACCCCAACCTTAAATTCACCTGGACAATCTCTGACACCTCCCTCCCCTTCCTGGACCTCTCCATCTGCATTAATGACGACTGACTTGACACTGACATTTTTTTACAAACCCACTGACTTCCACAGCTACCTGGATTACATCTCTTCCCACCCTACCTCCTGCAAAAATGCCATGCCATATTCCCAATTCCTCCGCGTCCACCGTATCTACTCCCAGGAGGATCAGTTCCACCACAGAACACATCAGATAACCTCCTTATTTAGACACTGCAATTTCCCTTCCCACGTGGTTGAAGATGCCCTCCAACACATCTCATCCATGTCCTGCACCTCTGCCCTCAAACCCCACCCCTCCAACCGCAACAAGGACAGAACCCCCCTGGTGCTCACCTTCCACCCTACCAACCTTCGCATAAACTGCATCATCCGCCGACATTTCTGCCACCTCCAAATGGACCCCACCACCATAGATATATTTCCCCACCCCTTTCCACTTTCTGCAAAGACCGTTCCCTCTGTGACTACCTGGTCAGGTCCATGCCCCCAACAACCCACCCTCCCCTCCTGGCACCTTCCCCTGCCACAGCAGGAATTGCAAAACCTGCGCCCACACCTCCTCCCTCACCTCCATTTCAAGGCCCCAGAGGAGCCTTCCACATCCATCAAAGTTTCAACCTGTACCTGTTGCTCCCGATGCAGTCTCCTCTACACTGGGGAGATTGGATGCTTCCTCACACAGCACTTTAGGGAACATCTCTGGGACACCTGCACCAATCAACCTCACCGCCCCGAGGCCCAACATTTCAACTCCCCATCCCACTCTGCCAAGGACATGCAAGTCCTGGACCTCCTCCACCACCACTCCCTCACCACCCAACGCCTGTAGGAAGAACGCCTTATCTTCTGCCTCAGAACACTTCCACCCCAGTGCATCAATGTGGACTTCAACAGTTTCCTCATTTCCCCTCACCCCACCTTACCCCCAGTTCCAATCTTCCAGTTCAGCACTATCCTCATGACCTGTCCTGCTTGCCAATCTCCCTTCCCACCTATCCACTCCATTCTCTCCTCTGGCCTATGACCTCCATCCCCACCCCTATCCACCCATTGTATTTTTTGCTTCCTTCTCCCCTGCCCCAGCCCCACCCCCCGCTCCCCTCCCCATTTATCTCTTCACCCTTAAGGCTCCCTGCCTCCATTCCAGATGAAGTGTTTTTGCCCGAAACGTCGATTTTCCTGCTCCTCAGATGCTGCCTGACCTGTTGTGCTTTTCCAGCACCACTTTAGTCTAGACCCTGGTTTCCAGCATCTGCAGTCCTCACTTTTGCCCAGTAACTAACACTGCTTCCTCTCGGTACCAGGTTCAATTCCAGCCCTGGGTGACTGTCAGATTTTCACAGTGTCTGCATGGGTTTTCTCCGGGTGCTCCGGTTTCCTTCCACAGTCAAAGAATGTGCAGGTTAGGTGGATTGGCCATGCTTATTGCCCCGTAGTATCCAGGGATGTGTGGGCTAGGTGTATTAGTTATGGTAAATGCAGAGTTGTAAGCATTTGAGATCAGGGTGGGATGTTCAGATGGACCAAATGGCCTTGATCTGCATTGCAAAGATTCTATGAATTCTATGACTCTGTGAACATGTTAAGCGATTATGCAAATATTTGGCAGATGGAATAAAATGTCAGAAATGTTAGGTTATGCACTTCGGCAGGAAGAAGTGAGGAAATTAATGTTATTAATGAAGAAAGACTGCAATAAACTGCAGCACAAAGAGATTTTGGAACCTTCCTGCATAAATCTCAAAAATTCAAATTCAGCAAGTAATAAGGCAGGCAAATGGAATGTTGACTTTTATTTTGAAAGGCATGGAATAGGAAAAAGGGAAGTCTTGACAAAAACTATGCAAGACACTTGCTAAACATCTCCAGGAATATTGTAAAAACAGCTTTGATCCCCTTAACCAAAAATGCACTGGCACTTGAGGCCATCCAAAGCTTCATTAGGTTGAAACCAGATACGGAAAGATTTTCTTATGTGATGGTGAGTAGACAGGGCCTAAACACGTTGAAGTTTATAAAAATAAGATGTGACTTCACTGAAAGATTATGGGTCTTGATAAGGTAGATACTGAGAGGTTGTTTCTCTTTTTGTGTGAGACTCTAAAATCAGAGGAGACAAACACAGTGTAAGGTATTGCCCAGTAAGGACAAAGATGAGGGGGAACTCCTTTCTGAGAGGGTACTGAATCTGTGAAATTCTTTACGACAGATGTCTGTCAAAACTGGGTAGTTTAGTATATTAAAGACTGAGATAGATCAGTCAGGGTGATGGGAAACGGAGCAGAGTTGAGGAACATTAAATCAGTCATGATCGCATTAAGAGGTGAAACATACTTGATGATCCAAATGGCCTACTTCTGCTGCTATGTAGTATGATAACTGTTGTTAAAAAGATGCCCTGATTTCTAGAACTCCAAGAAAAGGTTTCCATCTGAAAAACTGCTCATCTTATTGCTTCACAGATATCATGGTTAGCTGATTGTTTAGTGTTTGTTTTGGTTTCAGCTTTTCAAAATCAGCAGATTGTATTTTTGACACAAGGTCTACTTTAGAAACTTCAAGAGTTAACAACAGGGTATTTTCATCTCTAAAGTAAAATTCACTTTCACAACAACAAATTATATCACAACTCACACCAATCAAAGGTTTGCTCAGTATTAACTGTTCCCTTCGACATTTATTTTTTCCTAAGGCAAGTTAAGGCTACAAAACGAGAGCTATTCACTGTACCTGCATAACTGAGATCTGGTGGATGAGGAGGTTGATGGCCTTCACTGCTTGGCCCCTGCAGGCCTTTATCATTCAGTTTAATGCTGAGAGGAAAAGTAGTGCCACCTTTTGTTCTGCCAGCTGCACGCTGAATTTTCAAATTCTGAAAGAAGAGGTAAACTGTAAAAAGTAACAAACATCTAACAAAGACTTCAAAAACATCCCTACCACCTCCTTCAACCATTGGTAAACTACTATCCTATGCCTCCATCTGTATTGTAACATGATTTTTTGCAGCTAATACACAATGTTGGAGTTCTATGGAAATGTTAATGAGCATACAGTACTGACTTTGTTAACTATTGAGATGCACAAACGTTTCTCATGCACATAAATAAGTGCCCTTGTTTTCTTGATTATATGTTGAAGATTTTTGTCTAAATCCAGTGTCCAAAGACAAGATCAAGCAATTCAACCAAATACAAATATCTAAAACTTGGTTAAACATGTTTGATTTTTCAGCTCAATAAAGTTGTTATTTAACATTTGGCATCAGTTGTTTCCTGGAAAGTATTTCTTGTCCTACTTGGTTTAAAGTTTACCTCCCTAAATGAGAACAGTAGCCTAGATAAATTCCTTCTACATTGAAAATAGGAAAAGAAAGACCATACAAAAATACACAGTTCAATGTGGTCAGGACTGTCTGTCATTTCATACTTAAGAAAGCTTTAAGATTAAAAAACTCTAAACCCAAAATGAGCCATATGGAGTAAAAGAAAATGAACAATTACAGTTCTGCAATAAATAGAACAACTGCTTATCTTGTATCTAGCTCTCCACTGGTCTTCCATTCTGTTTCTTTATTTACTTCCCGTTTTTCTTTGTCTCCACATAGGTTTTGTATGTTGAAACTGGATCTTTTCCTCAAGTTCGACATCTTTAGCGCACAGTAAACACAAGCAAGTTGTAGATCATACAACTGTAATGAGTCTTCATTTCATTGCTATTTTAGGGAAATTGGGCAAATCCAGGAGGGATTGTCAGACAGGATAAGGTCATTCAAGTCCTCTAGTCCACTGTTCAATTAGAGCAGAGTTGGTTTGTACCTTAACCACCATCTCTCCATCTTAGTTCCATATCTCTCAATACTCTTACCTATCAAAAACCTAACTCTGTTTGAAATTATCAACTGAATACCAAACTTGAGAAAACCCCAGACATCCATAATGCTGTGTGGATAAGTGCTTCCTGCAATCACCCCAAATCTTCTAACTTTGTTAATGTCACGTTCCCATGCACTGAAACAGTTTTTCTCTATTAACATATCAAGTCTTTTAATGAACTTTCCACATTCAAGGGCATGCAGTGCTCCCACCGCTGAATATAAATGTAATAGTTCCTTCTGCTTTAAATTCTTGTCCTTTAAACAAGGCCTTTATGAGCTTTAGGAGCTGTCCCACCAGCTGTGAGGAATTTCTGGGCTTGAACCCTGAAATCGCTATACTCATTTACACTTTCTGAACTCCATCCTATAGTCTTGTGCACTCAGCTAACTACTCGTATCCATTTGCAATCCTCTGTTCTAATCTATACTAATTTATTGTTTGATCTAAAGCCATTGTCAGAAATTTCTATCTAATGTTCTTCTGTCACACAAGTCATTTTCTTCATACAACGATAAGCTGTAGCAATGGTACAGATCTCTGGAGACATTAGCTGCATCCTAACAATCAGGATACATACGCAGCATCCTTTTTCTCCATCTGCTACCTTCTGTAGGTACAGATATACTGTAGGTAATCTAATCTAAACAAATCCTTATTCAACCCAACAGGTGAGCTTTAATATTATGAATTTTCATATTTGAAGTCTCTGTTCATCTTGTTGAAAGTCTTTGGGACATCCACGTAAACAAAGGTGCCCAAACAGACTGCATAGAACACTGCTTCAATAAATAGAAATGCATCTTTAAGTTAACATGTACTTAATGTGTACACCCCTCCCTGTATTTTAAGGAAGCTGTTAGAAGCCTTCCATCCTTCTCGTCTTACTTTACAACACCCACATTCAGCATTCTCAAACCTTTGGTATCTTTGTGCAAGATGAGGGTATCTTTATTGAAGGAATAAGATCAGTTATTGCAAAGTCTATTATTTCATCTGTAGATGTGTATCCATGGAGATAAGCAAACGATGCATCACAGGATACAATTCTTCCCTAAAGAAAGAAACAATAATGTCAACGTGAAATAATCAAAGTGTGTGTGGAACAGGCATGCATTTTAGCATCCATAACATGGAATACATAGGGCAGGATGGACAATAACAGTACAAGAGTCTGGAAATTCTTATTTTGAAATCCCTCCACGAGTTCCTTCAGCCCTACAATTCTCCAAAATATCTCTACTCTCAATTATGATATCTTACAGGTGAATTTAAACTGTTCCAATAATCAGTGCCCTTAACTTCAACTACCATTTTAAAATTCCTTTCTAAAATATTTCAGTCTACCTGTATTTCCTCCCAAAGACATTCCTTAAACCTAACCTCTTTGACCAAGATTTTAATCACTTGCTCTAATATCTCCATATGTTAACTTGGTGACAAACTTTCTTTGATGATGCCTGCGAATTGCTTTGGGATTTTTACCACATTAAAAAATGCTACATAAATGAAGTTGTTCAACTTCACGTTGAGGCACACAACAACTACACATATGTACTCACACTGCCTGTGAATGTGACAGAGGCAGTAAGTCGCTCTACAGGTTCCATCACCACAACACAGCACTGCCTGTCTTCACCAGTCATGCGCTTCATCCAGACTGATACAGGGATCTCCACTCCACTGCTACTAATAATGTCAATCTATAAATAAGAACACAAGCCATGGCAAGAAAACTGGAAGGGAGTTTATTAAAAAGATACAATGCAAACAATTGTTTGTTTATGTCGTTTGAGTTGGTGGGGAGAATCCCAATAATGAGTCTCTTTATGTTACATACCAGGAAGCAGCAGCTTGCTCTTGGATAATGACTTTCTAAAATAATGTGCAATAAAAGTTCAAAGTGCCATTCCACTTGTCCCTTCCCATCCTGAGCAAATGCAGGTTGATTTTATGTTAATCCTCTTCCTTCAGTACTGGGTTTAACATACATTGTGGGAAAATGTATATTATTTAAATAAAGAGCAATGGCAAAATGTTTTTTGTCTGTAGGATGAAGTACAGATTGAAGGTTACACAAACAGAGATAGGTAAGTAGGTTGGAAAGAGGACATTAGGAGGGCACAAAGTGAGTGGGCAAAGATATGAAAAATGGAGAATAATGTGGGAAAGTGTGATTGTCCATTTTGACAGGAAGAATCTAAAATATTGTTTAAATAAGGAGAGATTGCAGAGCATTGGATAGAGAGATCCTGTATCTCATTACATATGAATCACAAAAAGCTACTGCACAAGTACAGTTAATAATTAGGAAAGCTGAGATAATGTTATTGTTTATTGCAAGGTGAATTGAAAACAAAAGCATGGAGGTATTGCTTCAGGTATTCAAGGCACTGGCAAGACTGCATCTGAAATATTACACACAGTATCGGTGACATTATCCAAGGAATAACATAAATGTATTATTGGAGAGAGATCAGATATTACTTGCTAGACTAATCCCTGGAATTGGTACCCTGGTGGATGGATGATCACAAATAGTTGGCTTACGAGGAATGGTTGGACAGGTCAGGCTTTGTTTCTGACAAAGTTTAGGAGAGAGGGGACACAATTGAAATACACGAAGTCCTAGAAGGTCTTGACAGGGTACAGAAGCGGTTTCTTTTTGTGGGACAATCTGGAACTGAGGTCAATGTTTTAAAAATCAGGCGTCAGCCATTTGAAACAGAGAGAAGGTGAAATGTTTTCTCTGAGGCCCTTGAGTGTTTGGAAATCTCTTCCTGAAAAGGTGGTGGAAGCAGTGTCTTTGAATATTTTTAACGCCAGGGTTGATAGATTTTTGACACTCATACTTTCAGATTATGAGGCGAGGTGAGCTTTTATGTATGTTTGGTTTAATTAGCAGAAGGGTCCACTGCCATCTCATAACAGTAGCCAACTTTGCACCTTCAACACAAATAACTCATCAAGAGCAAGACAACAGAAACATGGAGAGACATCCATTCATTGTGCTGATTTGGTCACATACCACTTTTCCAGAGATAGTCACAACTCGTCCATCAAGTTCTGGATGTTCTTCATTCAGCACCTCTTCCAGCTCATGACTGGACTTTGACACGAGTAACGACAACTTCTGACCAATTAGCTCTTTGCTACTGTAACAAAGCAGCTTACAAGCCATGTCATTGGCCACTAATATCTGTTGAAACATAGAGAAACAGCAAACAAAATCAGAATGATAAGAAGTGTCAGATAGAAAATCACCAGTGTTTCACGAAGGCATCATATCATTTCGTGAAACAGATGTAGAAGACTACATAATTGGAGTTTTTGCTCCAATTGTTCTAACAGGCCACTGTTCTAACAGGTCAACTAAACAGATGGGGAACAAAATGGGTTAGATAGCAGGGAAAGGAAAGAAATGTTGTACAGTCATCAAGAAGAGTACAACATTTCTTGGCTTAAAAACTGGGTGGCAGTAGAAGACTTTTTTTAAAAATTCACTTGTGGAATGTGAGCATAACTGACTGGTCAACATTCATTGCCCAACCCTAGTTGCACTTGAGAAGGTGGTCGAGGGCTACCTTCTTGAACTGCTGTAGTTCATTTGGTGAAGGTAGGTCCACAAAGTCCTTAGGGAGGGAGTTCTAGGATTTTGAACCAGCAACACTGAAGAAATGGTAAGATATTTTCAAGTCAGCATAGTCAGTGGCTTGGAGAACATCTTGCAGGGCTGGTGTTCCCAGGTATCTGCTGCTCTTTTCCTTACAGATAGAAGTGGCTGCAGATTTGGAAGTGCTGTCCAAGGATCTTTTGTAAATTTCAGCAGTGCATCTTGTAGATAGTAGACACTGCTGCTATTGAGTGACGGTGGTGTAGGGAATTGATGCTTGTGGATTGAATGCCTATCAAGTGAGCTGCTTTGTCCTGGACGGTGTCAAACTTTTTGAGTGTTGTTAAAAGTACACTCATCCAGGCAAGTGGACAGCATTCCAACACTCCTGACTTACACTTCATTGACAGTGGACAGGCTTTGGCAAGTCAGTATGTGACTTTCTTGTCACAATATTCCAAGCCACTAACTTGCTCTTCCAGTCACTGTATTTATATGGTGAGTCCAGTTGAGTTTCTGGTCAATGGTAACCTGGACATCACTCAGTTGAGGCAAGTGAATCTTAACAGTATTTCAGACATGGCACATTGGAATAAGCATTCCCAGCTCAGGCTGTAAAAAGCATGAAAACAAGATTTGAATTTGACTTGAATCTCAATTAGAATGTCCACAATATACCAGGAGCACGTGCAGGATTTAGCCCAATAAGATAGAATAAGCACAATTTGCTGTTTTAGATAGTAGCAAAGTAGCAAGACAGAAATTTCATCATTAAACACACCTGCGAGTGTATTTTATGAATAAATTGGCCCAAATACCTAAGAAATCCTAAGATAAAAGTTAGCATTGAACAATACCATCCTCTCTCAGAAAAGTACAACTTGACAATGTAAACATTAGATCCTTTTCTGTGTTGCCACTTTCACAAAACCACACAAAGTCTCCTCAGGATTATGCACATTTAACCTTCTGCAAATACAATGTGGCTCTACCTCTTCCATTCCCTAGCCCAAACCACATTTTCTTAACTTGTTTGAAACTGGTTTCTCCAAGCTATATGTAGTAAATATATGCCAAATGTGTCTAGTAGGCTGAAAGATCAGGGTCTATCTTATACCTCTGTAGTCAGGCCATCAATTGTAAGGATAGCTTTGTTTGGGTTGCGCACGGCAGCAGGTAGGGTAGAATTGCCATCGCTTCCGAGAAGATTCCAAAAGTTGCTTGATATATTAGAAGCTGACCCAGGCCCAGGGCAAGAAATGGAACCACTGAGATCAGTCACGAGAAGGTTTCGGGAGGCCACAGAGGAATAACTGTAGGAGTTCAGAGATTCTCCTGTTGGAAGCAATGAATAATCAGTAAGGTCAAGCCAAACTTGGTCACCTTCTAACTTCAAAAGATTTTGGGTTAAACAGTTAAAATGCACTAAAACCTAAACATATGGTCAAAGATTACCATGTAGTCTGAAACTTCATTGTAATCCATCACCTAAATTTGAAGGCAAACAACACTATCCAGTACCACAGCAGAATTCTGCAATGGTGCAAACTTATTAATGGGTCAATCTACATTTCAATTCTTCTCAATTGTTGCAAATTGCAATTAAAGTTTGAGCGTTCCCAACAGAAAAATTCTTCCAGCACACACTACAACAATTGGAAAATGTTACCTGTGAAAGATTCCAAGTTCCAGTGGGTGCCTGGAGGTACCTTCCGCAGTGCAGGCTTTGCTAAGCGTGGAAATGTTTTGCTGAAGTCAAAAGAATCGTTTAACTTCTTTTCAAGACCAAACAGTGCTGCCCTCATTCTCTTGCCTTTCTCCAAACTATCACATGGGGATAAAGCTCTAAATTTACGATCCAAGGAGCCCAAGAGTCGTGACTCCATGTTTAGCGCTTACACAGTAAATTACGTGACCATTCACCTGACAAAGAGATAAAGGACAGTCAGAAAAAAAATAGAAACACAGCAACTGTTCATAATATTTTGGTCACTATTCCAAATTTGCAATGCAGAATCAGTATTAGAAAAGTACCAAGTACCAAAAGAGCCGGCAGTGAAAGACCAGGCAGAAGAAGTACAACTTTACCCACCTTAAAATTGCTACTGTATTTTTTTGATAAAGCAAATCGGAAATGTGGCAAACTTGCAATTTTTGAGAAGATTTGTAGCTCAGATTGATGTTCAGGTTGTAAGTTAGCTCGCTGAGGGGAAGATTTGTTTTCAGACATTTTGTCACCATGCTAGGTAACACCATCAGTGAGCCTCCATTGAAGCGTCGTGTTCTGTCCCGCTTTGCTATTTATGTGTCTTGGTCTGTTGTGGTGGACGACATCACTCTTGGTTCTTTTTCTGATAGATTGATAAATAGGTTCCAAATTGATGTGTTTGTTGATGAAGTTCGGGTTTGAACGCCTGGCCTCTAGGAATTCCCATGCGTGTCTTTGTTTAGCCTATCCCAGGATGGATATCCCACAACCCACTTCACCTTCAATGACAAGACCTACAGACAACTCAATGGCCCACCCACGGGATCACAAATATCAGGATTCTTGGCAGAACTCCATCAACAAACACATTTATTTGGACCCTATTGACTAACGTGTCAGAAAAAGAATCAGAAGTGATATCACCCATCACAACAGACCAAGACACAAATAGAAAACATGACAGAACACCAGCACTTCAAACGGAGGCTCACTGATGATGTCACCTCGGATGGTGACAAAATATCTGAAAACAAATCTTCAAGCTCAGTAAGCAAACTTACAACACATGGCAAACTGTTAGTGAAACTAAAAATTAACCATTCAGATCATTCACACATATCCTGACTGAAGATCACATTATTGGCACAAACTTTCAGAGGTGTTGTATTAACAAACGTTGTCAGAGTCAGAGTTATACAGCATAGTCATAGACCCTCCAGTCCAACTCATCCATGCCGACCCAGATAATCTAAATTGATCTAGTCCCATTTGCTAGTATTTGGCCTATAACCCTCTAAACCTTTCCTATTCGAGCATCAATTCCAGATGTCTTTTAAATGACATAATTAAACCTGCCTGCACCACCTCCTCTGACAGCTCATTCCATAGACATACCACGCTCTGCATGAAAAGGTTGCCCCTCAGATCCTTTTAAAATCTTTCCCCTCTCACCTTAAACCTGCACCCTTAGTCTTGTACCCTGGAATAAAGATCTCGGCCAATCACCCTATCCATACCCCCCATTATTTTATAACCCCTCTAAGGTCACCCCTCTGCATCTGACGCTCCAGGGAAAAAAAGCCCCATCCGATTCAGCCTCTCCCTATGGTTCAAATCCTTCGTTTCCATTAACATCTTTGTAACCTTTCCTGAACCCTTTCAAGTTCAACAACATATTTCAAAAAGCAGGGAGACCAGAATTGAATGCAACAGTGAAGGAATGGCAACTTGATTCCATGTCAGTATGTGTCTTAAGAAGGGAATCACCTGAGTCATATCTTAAAAACGAATATTTTTAAGAATCATTAGAATTTATAATATATCCAATTTCAGATCATGATAACTTTGTAGAGCAATGTGCCCTAGTTGAAGGGATGCAACTCTGTTGTAGCAACAGCAAAAGATTAGCTACAGTGTCAGAAGCCTTTGCTGCTAATGTGAATCACTTAAAAGAAGCAAAACTAAATCAAGTCCTATTCATCTGAATTGTTTTCATATCTGTCTCACTGTTAAGAAACTTTCCACCATTCCAATCTGTTTTCCAGTGTTTTCTTTCCTCTTCTGAAAATCTCACTACTGGCAACAGTTCAACTTTAGAGTGTCTTTCACCATTTGCCAATGTGTATTCAATGGGGGGGGGAGAACCTCAGTAGGGGAGTGATCCTCCAGGGGGGATGAGGTTGTTCCGTCAGGGGGAATGGTGGGGGGAAGTGATCCTTCAGGGGGGATGGGGGAGGAAGAGTGATTCTTTAGGGGGATGGGGGGGGTGGGGGAGTGATACTTCAGGGGGAATGGGGGGGGAATGATCCTTCAAGGGGGGGTTGGGAGGGGAGTGATCCTTCAGGGGGGTTGGGGGGATTGGGAATGATACTTCAGGGGGGGATGGGTGGGGGGGGCGGGGAAGTGATCCTTCAGGTGGGATGGGGGGGCGTGGAGGTGATGCTTCGGGGGGAAGGGGGGGGAAGTGATCCTTCAGGGGGTGGGGGTGGGTGATTTTTCAGGGGGGAATGGGGGGGGGGAAAGAGTGATCCTTCGGGGGGGAATGGGTGGCAGGCGTTTGATCCTTCAGGAGTGTTGGGGGAATAATCCTTCAGGGGGTTGGGGAGTAATCCTTCGGGGGGGGGAGGGAAGGGGTGAGGAGTGATCCTTCAGGGGGGTTTGGGAGGGGAGTGATCCTTTAGATTACTTACAGTAGTGGAAACAGGCCCTTCGGCCCAACAAGTCCACACCGACCCGCCGAAGCGCAATCCACCCATACCCCTACATATACCCCTTACCTAACACTACAGGCAATTTATCGTGGCCAATTCACCTGACCCTCACATCTTTGGACTGTGGGAGGAAACCGGAGCAAACGGAGGAAACCCACGCAGACACGGGGAGAATGTGCAAACTCCACACAGTCAGTCGCCTGAGGCGGGAATTGAACCCAGGTCCCTGGCGCTGTGAGGCAGCAGTGCTAACCACTGTGCCACCGTGCCACCCTTTAGGTGGGATGGGGGGGGGGTGGGAGTGATACTTCAAGGGGGTGTGGGGGGTGGAGTGATTCTTCGGGGAGGGGTGGGAAGAGTGATCCTTCGGGGGGGGTTGGGAGGGGGAGTGGTCCTTCAAGGGGTTAGGGGGGAACTGAACCTTTAGGGGATTGTGTGTGGGGGGGAGGGGAAGTGATCCTTCGGGGGTGGGGGGGGGAGGAATGATCCTTCAGGGGAGTGGGAGGGGGGGGAAGTGATCCTTCGGGGGGGGGGGATGGGGTGGGAGGAGTGATTCTTTAGGTGGGGATGGGGGATCGGGGGGGGAGTGATCCTTCAGAGGGGATTGGGGGGAGTCATCCTTCGGGGGGAGATGGAGGGCGCAAGTGATCCTTCAGGGGTGTTAGGGGGGTATAATCCTTCAGGGGGGGTTGGGGGGAGGTGATCCTTCAGGGGGAATTGGGGGGGGGTGGGAGTAATCCTTCACGGGGTTGATTGTCGGCAAGTGTTCCTTCAGGAGAATGGGGGGGCGGGGGGGC
The DNA here is from genome assembly GCF_020745735.1 of Hemiscyllium ocellatum. Classification (NCBI taxonomy): domain Eukaryota; kingdom Metazoa; phylum Chordata; class Chondrichthyes; order Orectolobiformes; family Hemiscylliidae; genus Hemiscyllium; species Hemiscyllium ocellatum. The sequence continues at coordinate 80,821,281 of NC_083413.1, forward strand.
GGCAGGAGTGATCCTCGAGGGGTTGGGTGGAGCGAGTGATCCTTCAGGGGGGGAATGGGGCTGGGGAGGGGAGTGATCCTTCCGGGGAATGGGGGTGGGATGGGGAGTGACCCTTCAGGGGGTGGGGGGGGGAGGAGTGATCTTTTAGGGGGAGTGGGGAGTGATCCTTTAGGGGAGAATGGGGGCGCGGGGGAAGTGTTCTTTCGGGGGGTTGGATGCGGAGTGGGCGGAGGGGGGGACTGATCCTTTGGGGGGGTTGGGGGGGGGAGTGATCCTTCAGGGGAGATTGGGGGGGGCTGATCCTTCAGGGGGGGTTTTGGGGGAGGGGTACCAATCCTTCAGTGGGGAGGGGGAGTGATCCTTCGGGGGGGAGGGAAAGGGCAATGATCCTTCAGGGGGTGATGGGGGGAATCATCCTTCAGGGGGTGGGGGGGGTAGTGATCCTCCAGGTGGGGTGGGGGTGGGGGGGGAGAGATCCTTCAGGGGGGATGGGAGTGATCCGTCAGGAGGTTGGGGGGAGGGAGTGAACCTTCAGGGGGGTTGGGAGGGAGGGGGGAATGATTCTTCAGGGGGGATTGAGGGGGAATAATCCTTCAGTGGAGTGGGGGGGGGGGGGGAGTAGTCCTTCAGGGGGGAGAGGAAGTGATCCTTCAGGGGTGTTAGGGGGTATAATCCTTCGGGGGGTGGGGGGGGGAAGTTATCCTTCAGGGTTGGGGGGGGAGTAATCCTTCACGGGGTTGGTTGGTGAGTATTTCTTCGGGAGGAAAGGGGGAGGGAGTGATCCTCGGTGGGTTGGGTGGAGTGAGTGATCCTTCAGGGGTGGGGTGGGGGGTGGGGTAGTGATCCATCAGGGGGGTTTGGGGACGAGATCTGTCAGGGGGCTGGACCATCAGGGGTACGGGGGGAGTCAGTCAGGGGCACGTGGGTGGGGGTAGACACCGGTAAGCCCGTGTGGAGCTCCCACTCTCTCTCTCTCACCCCCCTCCCCACGATGATTGTCGGGCGGTCAGGCCCGAAGGGAAGCGTTTCTCGGAATGAGACCGCCCCGTTCCTACATAAGGGGTGGCCTGGCCTGGCCTGGCCTGGCCTGACCTGGCCGGGCCGGGCCCCGCCGGCCGCTCGCGCCTGTCCTACCTGCCCTTCAGTTTCTCCCCCTTCGGCCGCGAGCCCGCGCTCCGCCGCCAAATTCCGTCGCCGCCGGTTGGCGCCGAGCTTTGACGGGCAGCCCAAGCCGACCAATCGCAGGCCGAGCGCCGCATGGAGCCAATGGGGCAGCGCCTAGGGGAGGCAGGCGGGGCTGTTCCCATGGAGACGGCCGCGCGGTACACGTTACCATGGGAGCGCGTGGAGGGAGGTCAAAGGTCACTGGGTGGTGCCGGCTTCCCTCACCAAGGAAACACCTCGACCTCTGAGCCAAGTTCAGCCACTTAATGTAATCGACAAAGTTTTGATATCCAAAACAAAAATCCCAAGAACTGCGGATGGCGGAAATCAGAAACGAAAGCAGAAATTGCTGGAGGAACTCAGCAGGTCTGGCCGTATCTGTGAGAGAGAGAAAGTAGAATTAACGTTTTGGGTCCAGTGTCCCTTCTTCAGGTCCGCAGGGTCACTCGAGCCGAAATTTTAACTCAACTTTGATATCAAGTTCTTTATTCCAACCCTTCTATCAGTATAATGCATACTGAAGCCTCCCATATTCCCCACTGCCCTCGGGGGTTGCCATTGCTAATTTTTCTTTCATCTGCTTGACTAGGTTTGAGTTGTAAGGAGAGCCTGGGACTTATTTCACTGATGGTAGGAGATTGAATGGTGACCTTATAGAGGTTTATAAAATCACGAGGGGCATAGGTAAGGTGAATGGCAGGTGTCTTTTCCTGAATGGAGGATTTCAAGACTAGGGGGCTCCACTCTGCAGACACCCTGCTTCTATTCCTGATGAAGGGCTTTAGCCCCGAAGCGTCAATTTTCCTGCTCCTCCGATGCTGCCTGACCTGCTGTGCTTTTCCAGCACCACTCTAATCTAGGCATATTTTTAAAGTAAAAGGAGGAAGATTTAGAAAAGAAACAAGGGTATTTTTTGTTTGCACAAAGTGGCTTGTGTGTGGAATGAACTTCCAGGAGAAGTGGTGGATACAAGTACAGTTACAATGTTTACATGACATTGAAATAAGTAGAGTCACAGAGATGTACAGCATAGAAACAGACCCTTGGGTCCACCTTGTCCATGTCGACCCAGATATCCCAACCTAATCTCCTCCCATTTGCAAGCATTTGGCCCATACTGTCCAAACCCTTCCTATTCATATACCCATCCTGATGCTTTTTAAATGTTGCAATTGTACCAGCCTCCACCACTTGCTCTGGCAGCTCATTCCATGCACGCACTACACTCTGTGTAAAATAAATTGCCCCTTAGATACCTTTTATATCTTTCTCCTCTCACCCTAAACCTCTGCCCTCTTGTTCTGGACTCCCCCATCAGTGAAAAGACTTTGTCTATTTACCCTATCCATGCCCCTCATGATTTTATAAACCTCTATAAGGTCACCCCTCAGCCTCCAACGCTCCAAGGAAAGCAGTCCCAGCCTATTCAATCTCTCCCTATACCTCAAATCCTCCAACCCGACAACATCCTTGTAAATCTTTTCTGAACCCTTTCAAGTTTCACAACATCCATCCAATATGAAAAAGAACAGAATTGCATGCAATATTCCAAAAGTGGCCTAATCAATGTCCTGTACAGCCACAACATGACCTCCCAACTCCTCTGCTCAGTATTCTGACCAATAAAGGAAAGCATACCAAACGCCTTCTTCACTATACTATCTAACTGCGGCTCTACTTTCAAGGAACATGCACTCCAAGGTCTCTTTGTTCAGCAACACTCCCCAGGACCGTACCATTAAGTGGAAAAGGCCTGCTTTGATTTGCCTTTCCAAAATGCCACACCTCGTATTTATCTAAATTAAACTCCATCTGCCAGTCCTCAGCCCATTGGCACATCCGGTCCAGATCCTGTTGTAATGTGAGGTAACCTTCTTCGCTATCCACTACATCTTCAATTTTGGTGTCATCTGCAAACTTACTAACTATAACCTCCTATGTTCACATTTAAATCGTTTCTATAAATGAAGAAAAGTAGAGGACCCAGCACAGATCCTTGTGACACTCCACTGGCCACAGGCCTCCAGTCTGAAAAGCAACCCTCCATCACTACCCTCTGTCTTCTACCTTCGAGACAACTCTGTATCCAAATGGCTAGTTCTACCTGTACTCCGTGAGATCTAACCTTGCTGACTAGTCTCCCGTGGGGAGCCTTGTCAAATGTCTTACTGAAGTCCATACAAATCACATCCACCACTCTGCCCTCATCAATCCTCTTTGTTACTTTCTCAAAAAACTCAATCAAGTTTGAGAGACATAATTTCCCATGCACAAAGCCATGTTGACTATCCCTAATCAGTCCCTGCCTTTCCAAATACACGTACATCCTGTCCGTCAAGATTCCCTCTAACAACCTGCCCAAGACCAACATCAGGCTCACCGGTCTACAGTTCCCTGGCTTGTCCTTACCACCTTTCTTCAACAATGGTACCACATTAGCCAACCTTCAGTCTTCTGGCACCTCATCTGTGACTATTGATGATACAAATATCTCAGCAAGAGGCCCAGCAAACACTTCTCTAGCTTCCCATAGAGTTCCAGGGTACACCTGATCAGGTTCTGGGGATTTATCCACCTTTATGTGTTTCAAGATATCCAGCACCACCTCCTCTGTAATATGGACATTTTTCAAGATGTCACTATCTATTTCCTTACATTCTATATCATCCGTGTCGTTCTCCACAGTAAACATTGATGCAAAATACTCATTTAGTATCTCCCTCATCTCCTGTTGCTCTCACAAAGGCTGCAAAGGATTCTGTTCTCTCCCTAGTTACCTTTTTGTCCTTAATGTATTTGTAAAAACCCTTTGGATTCTCCTTAACCATTTTTGCCAACACTACCTCATGTCCCCGTTTTGTCCTCCTGATTTTCCTCTTAAGTATACTCCCTACTGCCTTTATAGTCTTCTAAGGATTCACTCAATCTCTGCTGGCTATACCTGACATATGCTTCCTTCTTTTTCTTCACCAAAGCCTCAATTTCACTAGTCATCCAGCATTCCCTACACCTACCAGCCTTTCCTTTCACCCTGACAGGAATATACTGTCTCTGGACTTTTGTTATCTCATTTCTGAAGGCTTCCCATTTTCCAACTGTCCCTTTACCCATGAATATCTACCTCCAATCAGCTTTTGAAAGTTCGTGCCTAATACCATCAAAATTAACCTTCCTCTAATTTAGAACTTCAACTTTCAAATCCAGTCTATCCTTTTCCATCACTATTTTAAAACTAATAGAATTAAGATTGCTGGCCCCAAAATGCTCATCCACTGACACCTCAGTCACTTACTCTGCCTTATTTCCCAAGAGTAGGTCAAGTTTTGCACCTTCTCTAGTAGGTACATCCACATACTGAATCAGAAAATGTTCTTGTACATACTTAACAATTTCCTCTCCATCTAAACCTTTAACACTATGGCAGTCCCAGTCTATGTTTGGAAAGTTAAAATCCCCTACCATAACTACCCTATTATTCATACAGATAGCTGAGATCTCCTTACAAATTTGTTTCTCAATTTTCCATTGGCTATTTGGGGGTCTGTAATAAAATTCCAATAAGGTGATCATCCCTTTCTTATTTCTCAATTCCATCCAAATAACTTAAGTACATGAACAAGAAATGTTTGGAAAGATATGGGCCAAGTGCAGGCAGTTGGGAATAGTGTAGTTTGGTGTTATAGTCAGCATGGACAGGTTGACCAAAGGGTCAGTTTTCATGCTTTATGACTATGAATGACTTTATTTAAAATGGTGGAAACAACACAACACAATGAAATGCTGTTAGTGGTTTGTAAACTAGAGTCCAATATGACAGCTTCTAGGAGTATGGAACATGAAAAGTCACTGACAAGTTCCTTGCAACATTTGTCAAATTGCTTTGAATTGAAATTGGAGTTACCACGGTGAGAGTAGTTCTTGCTAGGACCTTCTGAGTAGCCAACCTCCATTGTAGAGGCCTCAAAACAACCTTTTCTGTGCTTTGGAGAGACACAAACAAGCTGCATGTTACTATGGAGTGTCCCCTCCACTGACCAAGAGGCATACTAATCACCATGGCGATTGCAAGGCTTTATGAATATACATTCATAAAGTAATTACAACCTCATGACAAAGAGCTAAATACCACTTAGAGTAATAGAGTCATACAGCATGGAAACAGACCCT